>NW_020653081.1:0-42415 GCF_003573695.1 Papaver somniferum | reverse complement strand
CCATCCTTCCCCTCACGGCTGCCAAAACGAAGGCGTGCGACAATCAACGACCACCCTTCCATCTTAGATAAAAATCTTAGCCGTCCAAGGTCACCAACCAACGCATGGTAACCTTTGGCCCAACGCCAAAACCCTAGATTTGGCCACGCCTAAACGACACCAAGGCATGCCGACCATGCCACATGTGCCAATGGCATGCCGTGTCATCCACCTTGCCGCGCCTAAAACATACCATGTCGGCCTTTCCTTCACGGCTGCCAAAACAAAGGCGTGGAAAAATCAAAGGCCACCCTTCCATCTTAGATGCAAATCTCAGCCGTCCAAGGTCACCAACCAACACATGGTAACCTTTGGCCCAACGCCAAAGCCCTAGTTTTGGTCACGCCCAAACCGTGCCAAGGCATGCCGGCTATGCCACATGTGCCAATGGCATGCTAGGCACCTTGTCGCGCCATACCATGCCGGCCTTACCTATGCGGTTACCAAAACAAAGGCTTGTGACGATCAACGACCATCCTTCCATCTAAGATGCAAATATTAGCCGTCCAAGGTCGCCAACCAACGCATGGTACCTTTGGCCCAAAACCCTAGTTTTGGTCACGCCCAAACCGCGCCAAGGCATGCCGGCCATGCCACATGTACCAATGGCATGCCAGCCACCTTGCCGCGCCATACCATGCCGCCTTCCCTATGCGGTTACCAAAACAAAGGCTGTCGGCGATCAACATCCATCCTTCCATTTAAGATGCAAATCTTAGCCGTCCAAGGTCGCCAACCAACGCATGGTAACCTTTGGCCCAACGCCAAAATCTTTGTTTTGGCCACGGCCAAACCGCGCCAAGGCATGCCAGCCATGCCACATGTGCCAATGGCATGCCAACCACCTTGACGCGCCATACCATGTCGGCCTTCCTTATGCGGCTATCAAAACAAAGGCTTGTGAATATCAACAGCCACTTTTCCATCTAAGATGCAGATCTTAGCCGTCCAAGGTTACCAGCTAACGCATGGCAACCTTTGGCCAGACGCCAAGCCCCAGTTTGTCGCGCCCAAACAAAGCCAAAACCCTAACTTTTGGTCGCGCCTAACAAGGCCATATTAAAGTCGTACCGGCCATGCTTTCATGCCACTGGATACCAAACTAAGGGTTGCAATAATCAACGACTACCCTTCCTCTTAAGATGCAAAATCTCGACCGTCGAAGGTCACCATCGAGACGGCAAGTCTCCCAAGCTCAAATTTCCGAACAAAAACATGCTACATGTTTTCCACGAAAATACTCGAGACATCAACACATGTCACAAACTGGGGGATGCTCATTGGGTATTGGTTTGGCGGTTTACTGCGTGCGGCGTACACATCGCCCGTTATAAGACAGTATCGTAAGGATAAGGCGGTTAGTAAATACAGGGAGTAATGGTGAAACGCTTTCTTTTATGGAACATCAATTCCAGGCGTTACCGGTTACCACCTCGTCCCATTTACTCATCTGTTTTCCATTTCTTACGAGACCAGAGTACGTTTCACTTCGACTTGTATAAATAGGTCTTACCTATTTCCACCGAACAACAAGTTCAGGTTAGGAGGATACAACACTCAGAAAATATTTGCTAGTTTTCCATATGTTAGCTTCCCACTTTCTGATACAAGTCGTGAAACAACTACTCTTCCAGAATCAACTATTCTGGTATCAACACTCTTTTCGCTTCCCTCCAAAACGAAGGAGTGCGACGATCAACGGCCACCTTCCATCCTAGATGCAAATCCTAGCCGTCCAAGGTCGCCAAACAATGCATGGTAACCTTTGGCCAAAAATTCTAGTTTTGGCCACGCCAAACCGCGCCAATGCATGCAATGCCACATGTGCCAATGGCATGCCAACCACCTTACCGCGCTATACCATGCCGTCCTTCTCCATGCGGCTACCAAAACGAAGGCGTGTGACGATCAACGGCCACCCTTCCATCCTATATAAAAATCCTAGCCGTCCAAGGTCGCCAAACAACGCATGGTAACCTTTGGCCCAAAACCCTGGCTTTGGCCACGCCAAACCGTTCCAAGGCATGCCATGCCACATGTGCCAATGGCATGCCAACCACCTTGCCGCGCCATACCATGCCGGCCTTCCCTATGCGGCTACCAAAACGAAGGCCTGCAACAATCAACGACCACTTTTTCATCTAAGATGCAGATCTTAGACGTCCAAGGTTACCAGCTAACGCATGGCAACCTTTGGCCCTAGTTTGGTCGCGCCTAAACAAAGCCAAAACCCTAAATTTTGGCCGCGCCTAAACTGGGACATATTAAAGCCATACTGATCATACTTTCATGCCACTGGCTACCAAACGAAAGGTTGCAATAATCAACGACTACCTTCCTATTAAGATGCAAAATCTCGACCGTTGAAGGTCACCACCGAGCCGACAAGTCTCCCAAGCTCAACTTTCCAGACAACAACAACATGCTACATGTTTCCCATGAAAACACTCGAGACATCAACACATGTCACAAACTGGGGGATGCTCATTGGGTATTGGTTTGGCGGTTTACAGCGTGCGGCGTACACTACGCTCGTTATTAGAAAGTGTCATAAGGATGAGGCGGTTAGTAAATACAGGGAGTAATGGTGAAACGCTTTCTTTTATGGAACATCAATTCCAGGCGTTATCGGTTACCACCTCGTCCCATTTACTCATCTGTTTTCCATTTCTTACGAGACCAGAGTACGTTTCACTTCGACTTGTATAAATATGTCTTACCTATTTCCACTGAACAACAAGTTCAGGTTAGGAAGATACAACACTCAAAAAATATTTGCTAGTTTTCCATATGTTAGCTTCCCACTTTCTGATACAAGTCGTGAAACAACTACTCTTCCAGAATCAACTATTCTGGTATCAACACTCTTCGCTTCCCTCCAAAAAACCAACCCTTCTCCTTCACTTTGTGATCGAAGGAAGTCTGGAACGGCCATTTCTTGGTTTAGACTGGATTTGTACAGATTGATCTCTCTAATCTAAAGTAATCCCTTGCAGTATATTGTTTAGGGTTTAAACTCGTTTCTTACCCACACACCCGAAATTACCAAAATCAGCATAAATCGTTTTCACCCTCAAACACCTTTATACATGATTTTGCTATGTTTATCGAAACCATTCGTCTTCTCTGTTTTCATTTTAAACACCAAACATTTAACAAATCATGACAAAATATTAACAAACATAAGAAACTAACAATAAGTATCAAAACATGGAAAGTTTTATCTCGATCCTTGATGAAGGGCCTCTCGTCTCTTCGTATCACACGAGTATGTGGAATGTTGTTGCACCAAGACTCGTAATTTGGAGATAACTAGTCATATGTGTTCGTAGATATAATCATACCATATAGGTAGTCTTTCCTAGCATCCCAATTCCCAGATTTTGGTGAATGTTGTGAACAACCATAATTTCGTTATCAAGAGACTTAAAAGCGACAATATTTGATTTATACTTGTCATTAAAAGAAGATTTCTTGGAGATATGTTGTACATTATTATATTGTCTAACAACTTTAGTCGGGTTGAACACTACATATCCTTTGCGGGTGAAACATATGTCCAAAATAATGGTATTCCTCGCACCCCCATATCATTCTTTCCTCTAATTCTTGCTTGTAAGGGTTAAAGACAACATTTTTAGTCATCAAGTTGTCCAACTATTGTCTCAGAAATTCGTTCTTCAAACTCTTCATCTTACCTTTGAAGGAGTATCGGTCTCCGAAACAAACACCATCCCACCGACTATTCACATGGTTCTTTAATTTTAGCAAGCGTTGTGTAGTACAAGTAGTATATATATATATATATATATATATATCATACATGCGTCAATAAACCAACAAGTAAGATAAAAAAAATATAATAACTAAACCACTGACATTAAAAGAGCCACATTCTCTCCGATATTCCCTTTGATTTGGTTCATGTCCACCCTAATACAATTTCCCATCTTGGTTCAACATTAGTTAACCAATTGTTATCCATATGAGCACTTTCATATCAACCTTATTCATCTTCACCATAACTAGTTCAAATGACTCAAATGAACTAGTTTGAGAGTTGTTCAATTGCTTAGATCTCATAGAGGTATACAAGACACAATTGAAGCAAAATCGATTTTTATTCACTCGAATCTATTCATGAACATTATAGCCACGGTTTGAAAAGATTGCATTCCTTATTATATAAATGTTTTAGTTTATGAACAAACCGATTTTAGAAAGTAACCTACTTAAGTATGCAAACGTGTACGCATACCTAAGTAGCCGGACCGAGTTTGGTTACGCCAGTATGCGTACAGGTGGCATACCAATTCACACTTCCAAACTCCAGCAGAAATTCACGGACGTGAAACTTCCACCAGTATGTGTACGGGTACATACTTTCCATATTTCCAACAACCGCCGGTACGCCTACGGGTACGCATACTTCAGGTTCCCGATTTTGGACTTTTACACAAATGTGAGAACATACTATGTTTATATCCAAACATGGTTACTTGTTCTAAACTCTCATTTCAATCATTGAAATTTTCTTAGAGGATGTTAAAATAGTCGTTACCCACAAACTATTTTCGTCCAAGGGATTTTCAAGTTATTGAAATAATCAACATGACTTTCGTCACGAGTAAAGATGAATTTGGCCAAAGCGAAAGCTTACCGACATATATTTCGATAAATAGATAAGCGATACAAATTCGCCTCGAAATAGAAAATGTGTATAATTGAAGTCTATATAGCAATACGACTTTTGTCTCAAATAGGAGATAGAGTAGATAGACTTTTGAGTGATGGATAAGTTCAAGTCTCCACATGCCTTTTGTCTTCATTTGATAAACGATGTGGAATCTAGAGCTCAACTACACTTACTATCCTAATCCGAGACTAAGCTATAAATAGACTAGAAATCAAGACTTATAGTTTAGGCAACTAAACTTGAAAAACAAGCTTGAGATATAAACGCTTGCGAGTTCGACCGAGCAATGCTCTAACAATCTCCCCCTTTGTCAATTTTAGTGACAAAACTATCAATACATATGGAATACAAAATAAATAAACTTTGTAGCTTCTCATCCAAATGCTTGATCTCCTTGGTTCTTCAACATTACTTTAAATCTTCGTCACTTCCAAATACCCCCAATGATTCTAAAGATGTTCAGTTCAGCATCATCGTTGTTGAAGATCCGTAGCTATAACAATGAGAAAACAATAGCTCTCAATCATTGTTATACAGTGTCATAGTATTATTATACAACATCAAAGTTCAATTGTATCACAACTTAGACAACAATACTATGGTGATATATATATATCATTCCCCCTTAGTCAATACTTCATCTCACATGAAAAACCACTTCCCCTTACATAATGATCCGAAAACCATATGTATTTTTAGTGTGAACTACACATTAATTCTCCCCCTTTTTGTCAATAAGATTGGCAAAGGTACGAAAATTAGTGGGATCCTAATGAAACTTCCATAGAGATACTTCATGACCAAAAGAAAAGGACATATCAACTTTTTTATATGCAATCATATAGCCGAAAATAAATGCATATGCATCAAGGATTTTATAAAGATACAAGATAACCCCTATAATATTCCACAGCCGCGCTCCCCACAAAGATTTGGCAATTAAGCACAATTCCAATTAAGAACTCTCCCCCATAAAATGTCATTCCTGAAAGAACAACAAGAGCGAGCTTACTTTCACAAGAAAAGAAGGATTTCTTTGGATATTAACAAATCACGTGAAACATGAATTTGTATCCAAAAATCTCAATTAAATTAACCACAAGAAAACCCATGATTAATTTAATCGGAAATGCTCACATAAGAAAACTTATGGAGCCGCATAGTATTTACATAAAGATATGGATCAGGGAAGACCAATACCGCGGAATGGACAAAGATTCATCCTTTTTTCATCACTATTTGCACAATGACATATAATAGGCTTAATCTTTGTAAACAAAATGTTCATCCTATCTTCCATCAATATTTGCATAATGACATAATAGACTTAACTTTTGTTTGTCAAAAGTTCATTCTATCTTTTATCAATACTTTAATACCAACATGTGATAGGCTTGACTTCTGAACACGTATGTGACAATCATAGTTCACGGACGCAAACATAAATATCCCATAACAAGTTGCAATGTATGAAACCATAAAGATTAATACTGCAAAATCATCTTCCAAATAAACTTTAGAATTTAAATAAATAAATCTAAAAACATTGCAAGATGAAAATCATTATAAATAGCTATGTATACTCACAATAGTGGCTATCCCAATCCCTAGTTATCCTTCTTAGAACATAAATAAATTCTCATAAGAAGTTTCCTAGACATTAATACCTTTGAAAAATTATGTATCGTCCTCGAACTCCTTGTCGTCAACAGCCATTGGGACATAAGGTTCATGAAGATATGATTTGATATCAACAAACCTTCTTGACTGATACCAAACCAGGTCCTTCTGAATCTCAAGAATCCTAAACACAAAAGCCTTTATTTGCTGCACTTCCTTCCTTAACTCCCTCAATTCTTCAAGAACACCAGAAAATTTCTGAAGATTTGAAGGGACAACTCTTGGTTTTCTCACATTCCTCCTTTTTCTTTTCAAGTTTGAGTGAACATGAGGAATGTATTTTTCTTTATGATTGATGGATTAACAATCATATTAACATCTTTTTCATCAGAAGTTATGATGCTTGGAGTCTCCATAACAACACTACACCATTTTTAAGGGATTAGCAACAGCAGAAGCGCCGTTGCTAATTTCGGTTGCTAATCTTTCGCAACGGCAGCTTGCTGTTGCTAATTTTCAACTGGCAATTTTAGGTTGCAAATAGCAACTTCTCTACGTTCAAGCGTGCGAAGTGCGTATGTGGTCGGGAACACTAGGACTAATTTTTACGCCAAAGTCAAACTTCGGTCAAGTCTTCTTGTTTTTCTTTCCACCCTTCAGCAAAAGCTATCCTATAACCCTTGCCTTATCGTTTTTTTCCCTTCTCATTTTTTCTCCGCCAAAGATTCATCTCCTCTCCATCTCTGAAGATTCATGTCTTCTCCTCTGAAGTTTCATCTCCTCTCCATCTCTTTAGAACTGCGTGATTATAGAACTTCATCTCTCTTTCAGCTCTAGACCCACTGAAATCAATAGCCAGGGTATAATCGCTCGCATAATCCTTTCGTTTCTCTTTATAGGGTTTATAGATTTTGCAATTTTAGAGATTTTGATTTCTAGGGTTCGCATAATCTTTTTTTTAATCGATTTTAGGGTTTCAATTGTGGATCTGCTTTTTTCGATTTCAGGGTTACATCTTTGAATCTGCTATGAGAAAGGTAAGTCTCTGTTTGTTTTTCTTCAATTTCCATTTAATATTTCTTAACTTTAATATATGAATTTGATGAAATCCTATATTTTCTTGTGCTCAGCTTGAAATCATTCCAGTCGATTTCCATTATTGAATAATTTGTCTCAAGTAAATTAGGTCAAACAAATTTTAAGGAGATTCAATCAAATTTCAGGTACAATTTTTATTGAAACCCTTTAAAGATTTGTTTGCTTTAACTGGTTCATTCTTCACCAACATTTTCATCATACATGTATATCTAAGGATTCTTTGGTGTTTGTTGGGTTCCTCTATATGTTTACTATAGCTAAATGGGTTTGTAAATATACCCTATATAACCTGTTTTTGTAAATATTTTTGTCATCTGTTTAGGCAGGTGCCGATCCAAATGGTGCACCAGATGGAATAAAAGCTCTTCCACTTGCTGTAGGGGTAACACAAATCATCAACCCGCTGGTTGATGCTGGTGCAGATTAGATGTTAAAAATATAGTAAGCTAATTTTACTTTTGGTTTTTATTCATTTAGTGGGCATCAACTGTTGTAACTGCTTGAAATAGTACTTACGAAGTGATTGCCTTGATTATTCCTTCCTTGGGTTAGAAAGGCGCCAGTTTCTTGATCCTCTGTTTAGTTTTAGTTGTGTTTCTTAAAATGAAAATAAGTAGTGGTATGCTATGGGATGATTTATTGGATTATGAAAGTCGACTTTTTCTTGTCACAACGCGGACTGAAGCCAATTAAACTCGCAGCTGTTGTCAGTAATCCTCAAGGTGTTGAGATTCTTTTTCCTGTGACTTATCATATTCCATCATATGATGACTGGAGCATAAATGAAATAATGAAGCATGTGGAATCTAAGAAGTTCAAGAAAAAGGTAACTACTAAATGCAATATGTATAATTTTATTGAGGTTTTGAATAGTAGCTTACCATTTTGGCACTAAAATGACTTAAATATCTTTACAATGGCTAACTGTAAATCATCGATTACTAAAAGTTCTGGTTCCATACTAGGTTTGTAGTTTTTGACTTCTATTAGCATTCAGCAGTTTCCAGCTTTCATGCAGTGGAGCTCATAAATGTGTGGTTAGTAGAAACTTTTCAAGTAAATTTATTGTGTTACTCTTCATTACTGACAGATGAATCGTAATTCAGCGGAGTATTTTTCTTGAGGTAAAATCAAGGGGAACAAATGCATTCCAGAAGGAGTATTGGCTGGCGGTATATTGGTACTCAAATGTACCTTTTCTTAACAAGAAATACTCTAAAGCTTAACGTTTGAATGAATTTTACTTTAATTGATATATTTTTTATGGAAGGTGAAATAAGAATGCATACACCTTCCAAGTATTATTTAGTGACTTTTATGCATTTCATAACTTTATATGTAATACAAATTGGATGATTTGGGAATTGTCACATTTGATTTTGATGGTTGTCTTGCGAACACCGATGTGGGAAGGTAATGTAATTTTTTTGAGAACAATTACCGTTTCTACTCTTAGATTTTTCTGTTGAATATCCTGTATTGTATGCCATGTCCGAGATCACAAGTGTCCAGCTCATTTTTCATATGCTCTTCCCAAATTTTTCCATCTGTCCTCCTTGTGATCCCATTTTTAAAGGGTAATACTAATGAAGGTTAAAAAATAAGGGTTGTATGTGTTCTTTGGAGGCCTGGCATGGGCATAAGATCTGAAAGATCCTCCTAAGCTCAAACTAAAAAATTTGGAGGCCTGGCATGGGCATAACCCTGGTCTTTGTGAAGTTTATTGATATACATGATTCATCTTGACACTTTTAGCTCTTTTTAAGTGTTTCACTCGATGTGCTTGCACCTAGTATCAGGGCAATTTTTAACTGTCTTTCCTGGTCAAAGGTCTGGCAAGATAATTGTTTATCGTCATTGAAAGTCCCCTAACCAGTGCTTCTACATGTTATGATATTTAATGAGTTTTGTCTGTGATTTTTACATAATTGCGCAAAAGTAGCCACCTGGTATCGTCATCGATGGTCTCCGGGTGTATAAAGGCCGGAAGACTATCAAATATGATGGTGTTGCTGGGTTTACCGCGGGTTCAACATTTCTTGTGTTGAAATTGTTGTCTTCTGTGGTCTCTACTTCGGATTGTACGACTCTCTAAAGCAGTTCTTTTGAATGGTAACTTAGCGGTTAATACGAGTCATTCTTCCTTTTCCTTGTTGTGTTACTATAAGTTATGTGGAATACTTACTGGGGTAGGATTATTAAACTGTCATAAATTTATGATTCTAATGGTTATATTTTCTCTTGTTTGAACATTTCAGGATAGTTTCTTGCTTCTCCACATGCTTGTGGTACATCTAGATGGATGTTCAGAAGTACTCTATTATGCCATATCTTTCCAACGACGACCAAAAGTCTGTATATGTAAGATTATAATTAATCCCACAAATGTTTTACTGAGAATCTGCTTCACCTCAATAATTCCTCACCTTCGTATTCTACGTTTGTGTAGGAGTCACCAACACCGGCAAAAATGATTGTTCTTTTTCCGTCTTTTCCAACAGCTTGACATGTTCAGCAGGTTAACTTACATAAATACTACTTTACCAATTTATTCTTGTCAACGTTGAGTTTAAGTATCAGTTACCGGCATGGTTTCTATTTCAACCCCTTGAAGCTTATTACCACTTTTATTCTTCCTACATCTCATGCAGACCAATGTGCATTGTCCTAGTACATTGTTGGGTCCTATATGGTAGGATCCCAGGATGGGAAGGTAGGGATGACCGTGGATTATGATCTCGGACTAGCTCAACTTCAGCATCAGCTTTCTGCAAATGAACCAGGCGCGCTTATGCAACTTGTTGAGGGCACTACGGAGGAAGATAATATATCTTTAAGTGTGAAGGTAAGCGTTTTATATTTAAGTTAATGTAGGACGTTTCTCCAAATCAAAGACTTTGTTTGAATTTTGGAGTTGTATTAATGTCTGAAATGGTGATAGTTCAGTTCTTATAGTAACTGCACCATTGTCAACTGGCCAGTAGTGTATCGTTGTCTATGTGCTTTAGGATCATCTATTTTAATTTCTTCGTTCTCGTAAGTCAAGACACTGTCTAGTTAACAATGTCTATGGGTAAGCTAGAAAAAAGGCATTCAGAACAGTGTGTCACTGTCTACGGGTAACCACATTTTCCATTTTAGGCGATTAGCAACTCAGATTAGCAACAACACTTGTCTCCACAGATTATACAAAATCTAGGGCTTAGTCTTTTGTTTGTGACCTCCGTACTGAAACATCAAATTGGTTATTATGCAGGAAGGTATTTGGGATTAAGAAAAGCAGTACTCTGGTGATATTGTAGCTTGCAGAGGAATTTGTTTAAGCAAGAGGAGTCTCGTTATACTTCTGGTGGAGTTCAATCTTACTCATATATTAGTCTTTCTTTCCCTGTTTTTCAATGCCTCTTTCAGTTGACACAAACTAGGTCACCATCAATTTATGAATGACGACATAGAACATTGTATGTCAAGTCACAAAAATTTGGGACTTGATGATCATCTCAGTAAGTTAGCTCTGATACTTGTATACATTTTTATCAAATACTCATACTTTTTGTTAACTTCAATTAAAGAATATTTTATCATAATATAATACAATTTTGTATCTTCTATTGTGATTCTCAACAATATAGTTTTGGATGTCCATTGAATGACATTGTAGTTTGTATATCTGTAGTGGGTAATTGAAGGGGGGGAATGTGGGGGAAAATTGAGTTTGACCAGGTCAATGAAGACTTGACCTTTTTTTTAATGTTGCAAAAAAGTAGCAACATCAGCGGTCTGTTGCTATATTAGAACCAGAACCAATAAACTAGAACCAGAACCAACAATATCTGGTTCCGGGTAGGGGTATTCCTGTAATTAGCAACAGATTAGCAATAGCAAGAGGAGTTGCTAATAAAAATTTTAGCAACGGCATGCGCCGTTGCGAATTGCCGTTGCTGACCGTGATTAGCAACAAAGCTCGTTCCGTTGCTAAAGATTGCGACACCGTGTTTAGCAACGGCGGAAGCCTGTTGCGACCCCGTTTAGCAACAACTATGGTAAGTTGCTAATACCTTAAAATGGTGTAGTGCAATATGGGTTTGTGAGGGGAATTTCTCAGAACAAGCTCTACAAGAAAACTTGTGATAAAAAGAGTTTCTTAGGGAAGGAAAAAAGAATGTAGGGTTACAGAACCTTTATACACTTTAAAGGATTCACGTACGCACAACTCTTAACCCTAAAAAGGGTAGAATTATCGACAATAACCCTCTTTTATTGATTAAACAGGGATGTCTTTTCTAATATCAATTAGATATGAAAAGAGGCACGAATTCCAGACTTACAATGCTCAGCAGAGCAAAAACAAGAAAAAAAAGAAAATCAAAACAATCTAAAACCAATTTTGTTTCCCTAAAGCCTGAGGTGTGCGTAATCTTGTCTCTTTTGATTAGGCACATGAGATAAGATGCACAAATCAACACAATTAAGTTATGCTGGGGTGAACAATAATCTGTCCACCATAACCTTTTTGAAAGGGATTTATAGATCCATGTTTCTCTGTGAATACCAATATTCTACGGAGCACGTGTCACGATCTCAGTGGTCGCATACAAGATAACTATGTAGCCCTCGCTATACAGAGGAATCCAAGTGACAGAGGATACCTTCGTAAATCTACTTTATCTCGTCCCAAGAAAGGATGCCTCGACGGCTAAGCTGAAAGAAGTAAAAGCCTAGTCTAAGAGGAGGCAGCTGGCGAAGGGACAGAGGTGGATGACATATCTAATCAGCAGTAAATGCACAAATCTCTTATCTACACGCATAATCAAAGCACGCTGAGAGAGATGATGTGGCGGAACCAGATTGGCAGAGTTCGACTGGAGAAAGCACGCGGCGAACGAAGGTACCATCTGTACGAAAGGTATATCAGGAAGCGATGGACCTAGAGGAATCACAGATATACCTGGATCATAAGGGGGCTATAAATATCAAGCCTCACCAAAAAACTAAGGGCATTCAATTCTTAGGAGAAGAAGATCTAGTCTTAAGCTTATACCTCTTTAATGTTTAGAACTTAAGTAATGACTTCAACTTGAGTTCTCTCTATTACTTTGGGAAGCATTTAAGATCTTTTGTTACCACTACAACTTAATACAAACAAATCACTCATTACCCCTTGGATGTAGATGAAAGTCGAACCACGTAATATCTTGTGTCTCATGATAACTTAATACCATTTACTTTATATTAGTGTTCTTTGTTATTATTGTGATCTTCGATATCTTTTATTACTTAGAATCATCAGTTCAACTGAGGCATCGATACTACTTAGTATCCGATTCTCCGAAATGTATACATTACGTAGACTATGGGAAAACGAGTAGTCACGGTTTGGCGCTAGAAGGTTTTGCTCACCAGCTTGAATTTTTATATTTCGTCATTTATTTTACTTATGCATCTTCTTTAACGAAGAGATCTGAGTTCAACAACGATGGATCTCACTTTCTAGTGATTGGTTCGTCCATTGTTCTCGCAAGTTCTTTGAGATCATAACCTCTAAAGACTAGCAATCTCACTGATCTACAAAAATTTTCACAAAACGCACTCACAAAACGTTAAAACTTTTGTTTTTGTACTAAAACACCTTTTCTGACAAAGTATTCCTTAGATCTGAGTACCTCTGAGCACCGAGCAATCTCAACGAGAATTTAAGGAAGCAAAAATCTTTTCAAGCATTTAATACCCTATTTTTTGAAAAGATCTGGTACCCTTTTTAATTATTTTCAACATTTAAGGTTGTTTTCTCCAAGGGTACCATAAAAAAAGTCAGCACCTGACTCTCCAAGACGTCATTTCAGTCCTTTTTCTGAAAAATCTGCTTAGCCGTCTTCTATATCAGATCATTAGTTGCAACATTTGACGAAGGCACCCAAGTAGCAGATTTTTGTCGTTTTTCTGTGACCACAGGATAGAAAAAGCCGAAGGCATGCAGAAACCAAGTGATGTACCAACAAGCTCACGACCAGCAGTCACGAGAGGAAGATCTCAAAAGCCGTCTCAAGCAAACCAAAGAACCGAAGCAGAGGACGGACAAAGCGAAATAGCAAGAAGAACAACTTCTACCAAGCCGCATATTCCTGCTAAAGGGATGGGGAAAACATCGGGATCACAACCACTTTACTGCATGCCATTACCGGAGCATCCCAATGTCACGCAGCTACCTGCGTCCAATGCAGGGTTACACAGAACCCTAATTCCTACGGGACGATGGTTGGGAAACCTAACTCCGATCCAGATAGATCCAGATGCACTGGTCATAGAAGAAGGAGTGGATAACTCTGAGGATCCGGCCGACAGCACTCCTCAGGGTGGTGGAATCCAAAACGAAGAACAAATGGAAGCACAAGTAGCAGCTTTGCTACTACGAAACAAGGAACACGAGGATGCCATGCACGTGATGGCCCAGGAGAACCAGAACCTAAAAGATATGATGGATGTGCAAATCGAAGGTCCCAAGACTCACCCTCCGTTAAAGAGGCGTGAGAACGAAGTTATCTCAGGAAGACGAAGGGTGGATCTTAACCCATCAAAGCTTAACCTACCTAAGGGGACCAGGAGAACGTACCAGGATCCAGACGAGACGGAATCAACCTACAATCCCTCTCAATCCTACTATGATGAGGCCTTTTCTAGATATGCTCACAATGTGAACATGGTTATGGAGCAAATAGAGAAGATGCAGAAAGAAATACAAGGGCTGAAAATCGGCCATGCAGGCGCAAGACTATAAGAAGTGCTCCATGAAGCGACTACATCTCCGTTGTCTCTCAGCATTTTGAGGGAGCTTATCCCTGTGAAATGCCTAGTACTTGCGTTTCAGACCTACAATGGTACCTATGATCCCGCAACCCACCTACGATACTACACTCATGTCCTTCCCCATTGGGAAAGAGATGATGTAGTACTTTGTAGGCATTTTCCTGCAAGCTTGACAAGATCAACATTGACGTGGTATGACAATTTACCAGCAAACTCAATTAACTCCTTTGAGCAGTTGTCTACGGTATTCTTGGAGACATACATGTACAACAAATCAACCAAGGCAGGGTTAGATAGGCTATTTTCTTTAGCTATCATACCCCGGGAAACATTAATGCAGTACACATACAGGTGGCAAAAGACGTGCCAAGCAATCAGAAAAGTCAATCCAGAAATTAGCATGAATTGCTATAAGTACGGACTTGATAGAACCTCATATATCTTCGTGGAGCTTCACAATAAAGCCCTTGATTCCGAATGAGAGCCCAGGGTTGTCCAAGACTGCTACATCAGACTTGAAGAAATCCAGAAGGACAACCCCAAGGCACAAGCAAAGACAACAACAGCTCCGCAATGAACCAACTCTCTGGAACCAATTCCGGAGATACCTAAGGGGCAAAACGAGACCGGGGGCAGAACCAGTTCTCGAGACAAAAGATTAAAATACGGAGATGGCAAAGGCAGAGGAAAAGTAAAAGACGAGTTTGTAGATAAGATCTACACAAAGCTAAATATCACATTCTCCCACATCCTAAGCAAGGAAGGAGCGAACCCGAGCTTTCCTTACCCTAACACTAGGGGAAAGAAACCAGGGAAGACGAAGGAGGCTAAGGAGTACTGCGAGTACCATCAGTACTATGGCCATACAACTGATACATTCTATCACCTAAGGAACACAATTCAGAGATTCATAGACGAAGGTAAATTCATGGAGTACGTACAGATACAGCCAGCTGAAATGGAGGTGGTGATAGACGCGTTTATGTGTTTATTTTGGTCTCAATTTCATATATTGTTAGTACCCATTTCTGTACTTATTTTGGCATTTTGTGTTTTTGCAGGTGTTTTTGGAGAAATAAGATTTTGCGGTGAAATTGGCACGAATAGTGGTTTTTGCGCTCGTGGGAGAAAATTACTACACGGACCCCCATTTTTGGATAAGGGGTACCTTAATTACTAAGGGGCAACACATTGATAAGGGGTATCCTCTTTACTACTCACCACCACTTGCTATTCGCACCCCAACAGTAGATTAGGGGGACACCATTCTTCTTCACGATTTGAATTCTCAAATTTGGCGGGAGATTTGGATTTCACGGACAGAAATTAGGGTTTGGATTTTTGGAGGTTTCGGACGAGATTCAATCGCCAGAATTTGGTTCAATGGACCTGTTTGGATTTAACAGGGATGCTATGGGAAATTTCTTCGATTCAATTGGGCTGGATAATTGGTTCTCGTAAAATAGGGGAATACCTTTCTCGGGTTTGTTGAGACTTTCAGGCGAGAACTAGGGAGAGATTTAACTGGGGATTTTCACGAGAATGGATTATTATAGGTCTGTTTCGATGGAACAGGGAAGGTAACTTTGTTAGATTCTAAAAAGTAGCGATAGATTCTCGGATTAGTTAGAACAGTGGATTGGAGAGTATCACGGGATTTTGGTTGAATACATGGAAGTTACCGGTTGGAGATAAGGGAATATTGGTATTTGTTTGATTCGATATTACCCTTGAGAGAGTCTGGGAAGTTGGATTATACTTGGAAGACGCGTGAAAAGCAAAACAGGGAGTATTTGAACCCGCGTATGAGGATATGGAAAGAATAGACAAAACCCGTAACTTTGGCAAAAAGAAAAATGAGATTTCTTGGAGATTAAATCGAGTTGTGGTATATAAATAGCCTAGGTACGAGTTACAGAGGGGTTGTCTAGAGTTTGGGGACCTGAGGAGGGCCAGAGAAGAAGAAATCAGAGTTTTATCAAACTCTGTTTCTGCTGCTGCTGCACATCTCAAGAACACGAAGAACATTGACGCACGAAAAACAGTCGCATAACAGTATCGTTGTTCAACAGCAGAAGAGCAGTAACGTTTATATACAACAGTTAATCATTGTTCCTCTTTGTACCAGAGATCTGTAACATTTTAACACTGTTGCAAATCAGCTGCTTTACACCTTTCACTCTTTTAATCAATTTTTAAGCAACAAACATGTATTTTGAACAAGTGATTAATATGAGGAGCTAAAACCCAACACTGGGATGACCCATATTTCATGCGTGTGGTAATTATATTTAATTCTTTTTATGACTTTTTGCATTAATTTAATCGTTTTATGATTTTTCTTAATTAGTTGTGAAGTCGTATGATGATGTATGCTTTGTCTAAGTGCTTTTGATGCATCATGCTAGTGATTTACAGTTAATCTTTTTAAAATCTACCCTGGCCTTTGGTGGAATTGTCTAAAAATTAGAGTCAATAAACTAGAGCTATAATTGTCTAAGAATTGATTGTTGAACCACATGATATGAGGTTTGGTGGAATCCTGAGTCTCAGTAATCTCTCGACATTGTGACAAACCTTGTGTATATATTTTCTTTATTTTTATTGTTTTCTATTTTTAAATTTGAAATCAGTCTCAACAATTCCGAGAATCGAATAACTTTTTACCACTATCTACAAATTACATCAATTTTTGGCGCCGCCAACGCGGACTTTTATTTAGATTTGTTTTAGGTTTCTTTTTATTTTTATTATTTTTGTTCTTTTTTACGCATTTTGGTATTTTTCGATTCTTTTCAGATTTGGAGAAAGCTACAAGGAAAGAAAAAGTGCTATAAAAGGAAAGCATCGCCAGAGAAGGAAAGAAAAGAGGAATCTGAAAGGAGTGAAGAAGAAGATTTTGTATATAGTTATTTTGTTTATTTTTAGAAACTATAAATAAGGTTTTATTTTTGTAATTTTTCTTTTCCTTTTTGGACATTCTTTTTTTGGACTTGGACGTTTTTATTTTTAAACCCTAAGGAAGGGTTAAAATTAAATATAAACTGTTTGCAGGGAAGGACGACAGTTACGATACTGTCTCGGCCCCTCGGGTTTGTACACTGACATTGGAGTCGGTGGCCTGAGTCGACTTCAACGGTTCATCGCCCGTCTGGTACGGGAGGTAAAACTCTATCCACCCACGAATCCCCTGTCAGTGGGTTTTATTTTGTGTGACAACTCACACCCCTGCAATAGAATGTCGAACTGGTATCACAATAGCCAATACAAAGAATATCCGATTGAGTTTCAAAATGGACGTTACTACTTTGACCATAGTGTGAATAATGTTTGGGAACATCGTCCTTTTGAAGGTTATGGTCCATACCATGGTGATCCAAATTACTATCCATACGCCCACCGGTCGTACGATTCTTCTCTACAAGAGTCCGCATGTAAGTTAGCTGAGTCGACACAAAAGTTACTTGAGTCGACACATAGTTAAGCTGAGATGAATAACTTAGTTATGAATAAAAGCAATGCAACGTGTGAACCTTCTTTCCTAGATAAAATCAGGAAGTCATGTGAGTCGACTCAGAAAATGTTGTTAGAGGCCCAGGAAAGAACTGCTCAAGATAGTCTTAATTTCCAATATAGTGTTTCCAATAGGACCCTTGAAAATGAGGATAGTTATTTGCATAATCAAGATGACGAGGATATAATTGGTAACACTACTTGTTGTTTAGATCAGGTTCAACAATTTTCATGTTATTATAATGATTATGATGAGGATAGTGTTGATGAAGAATTTGAAATAAATATGCATAGTGATCAGGAATTTGCTACTCCAACTGAGCTTAATAATAATATTATTTCTAGTTCAAATCCAAATAATTTTAATAATTATTCACCTATTCAAAAGGACGAGGATTTGACTAGAGATACCCCCGTTTTAGACGATGTATTATTTCCTTTTGATTACGAAGCTAATAATGGTTTAGAGGAACGAGTATATTTTGAGTCTAGCGATTTAGAAACAATAGACTTAGAAAAATAAAATGAACTCGTCGAGATGAGTGAGGATGTACCTGACTTAGAAGAAATAATTGACCATTTTCATGAATTAGATGACCTTGAAATTAGGGAAGTTGTGACTAGTCTTTCTAGAGACACTGAAAACTCTAAGTTTGGGGGTGATTATCATTCTCCATGTGATTTAACTCTTACAAAGGTTCCTCACTTGGGACTTGACATATGTGCCTCAACCATTTTACAAGATTATCTTCATACACGTTTTCCTGAACCTAGTGATGTCCACAAGAAATTTCAGTTATTAGAAACCCATCCTCTGGTTGATGTGGTTTACCCAGGCTATGATACCCAGATTGACTTTGTTTTTCCACCAAATATTTTTCTTCCAAATGTGGGAATGTTTGATTTTCAAATGTGTCGAATATTAAGTTTTGAGACTAAACCAAATTACTTTATGAGATTAGGGTCGACATACTTGTTTAAGGAAGATCACCACTCTCATTGTGGTCAGCTGTGTAAGTCAAATCTGATTGACTTAGAGGATCCTCAACTATTCAGGTTATTATTATGTGCTTCTAAGTTTTTATTTGAGTTTTTCCAGACTCTAGAACCTGAACATTTGGATCTAACCTATGAGGAAATGCAACCCATGAAAATATTTTATTTGGACCCAGTTATAGGTCCTGAACCTGAACCATAACTAGATGTAGTTGTCTTAAACAGGAAACTAGACAAGGGTGTGCTTTATTTGTTCATTTTCTTGACATGTTGCAGATTCCTTTTACTTGTGATAGCTCTATTTGGTTTTGATGACCCACAGATATTTCGGCTATTACTTTATGATTTTATGAGGTGACTACTGGCTGAAGACATTAAACTTAGCACTTCTTGGGAGGTAACCCAATATTCATGCGACACGGTAATATCTTTCCTTAACTCTTTTGCTTCAAATGGTAACAATTTCTCCTTGTTCATGCTTTTAATTTTATCTTTAGAACATTGAGGACAATGTTAGATTTAAGTTTGGGGGTATGGGAGAAACTTTTTAATTGCATAATTAAACTCCGGAGCCTAGAAATTTATCATTATTAAGGATAACACTACCCAATCTAAGTGGATGGAAGCATTTTGGTTGTAGGAGTTGAGGGACCAATCTGATTAGATGGAAACATCTAAAGAGTCTATTCATAAAAGCACAGAGCTCAGGTGTTAGAAATAACATTGTAGTTTCGCAATGTCTCATTGAGTCCTTTTCACTTTTTTTTTTTTTAAATATGTTTCTCTAAGTGATTAGGTGGGGCTCACGATTCAAGTTGTTACCATTGCTAGGGTGAAATAGAGTGATTGAGATAGCCATAAAAAAAAAAGTTGAAAAAAAGTTGAAAAAAAAAGTTGAAAAATAAAAGAAGAAGAGAGAAATTGAGACCAAACCATCAGACCAACTGGAATAAATTCAATAAAGTCGACCACTGGAACCCTTGTATATGCCAGTTGTGTTGACCTAGAGTTAGGATTATCGACCACTGGTACCCTTGTATATGTCAGTGTGTTGATATTAGTCAGACCGGTATCTCAGTCCATTAGGATAGGTTCATTATGGCAGTGGCCTTCAGACAGATATGAGAAACACCGTTCACCTTAGTCAACATCAAAACCATCTATGTTTTTCTATATCCATCTTCTTAATCTATCCATGTGATTTGTTTGATTCTGAGTTTGGATGCGACTATCTGAGTAGAGCTCTGTCACTTCATATGAATTTTAGTATGCTTGAGTGCGAACTCGTGTACATCAATTGGAATTTCGCATCAGGGTACTTCCTCCTGTAGTCAATAAGTATTCCAACCAAGGAGATTCTTTAGTGCCTTCCAAGGTTCTGTGTAGATAGATAGGGTCTGGAGTATAAAGGTTTTGTGGGTATACCTCTGGTAAGCCCTCCAGAGACAACACTCCGCCACTAGGGCCACCCAGGGGTTTAAAGGCTTGTTGCATACGCTAAATGCAACCGACGATGCCTGCGACAGTAAGTTAGGATTTTATTTTGCAGATTTGATTTGCTCGGGACTAGCAAATAATAAGTTTGGGGGTGTTTGATAGACGTGTTTATGTGTCTATTTTGATCGCAATTTCATATATTGTTAGTACCCATTTCTGTACTTATTTTGGCACTTTGTGTCTTTGTAGGTGTTTTTGGAGAAATAAGATTTTGCGGCGAAATTGGTACGAATAGTGGTTTTTGCGCTCGTGGGAGAAAATTACTATATGGACCCCCATTTTTGGATAAGGGATACCTTAATTACTAAGGGGATACCAATTGATAAGGGGTATCCTCTTTACTACTCACCAACACTTTCTATTCGCACCCCAACAGTGGATTAGGGGGACACCATTCTTCTTCACGATTTGAAAATTCTCAAATTTGGCGGGAGATTCGGATTTTACGGACAGAAATTAGGGTTTGGATTTTTGGAGGTTTCGGATGAGATTCAATCGCCAGAATTTGGTTCAATGGACCTGTTTGGATTTAACAGGGATGTTATGGGCAATTTCTTCGATTCAATTGGGCTGGATAATTGGTTCTCGTAAAATAGGGGAATACCTTTCTCGGGTTTGTTGAGACTTTCAGGCGAGAACTAGGGAGAGATTTAACTGGGGATTTTCACGGGAATGGATTACTATAGGCATGTTTCGATGGAACATGGAAGGTAACTTGGTTAGATTCTAAAAAGTAGCGATAGATTCTCGGATTAGTTAGAACAGCGGATTGGAGAGTATCACGGGATTTTGGTTGAATACATGGAAGTTACCGGTTGGAGATAAGGGAATATTGGTAGTTGTTTGATTCGATATTATCCTTGAGAGAGTCTGGGACGTTGGATTATACTTGGAAGACGCGTGAAAAGCAAAACATGGAGTGTTTGAACCCGCGTATGAGGATATGGAAAGAATAGATAAAACCCGTAACTTTGGAAAAAAGAAAAAGGAAATTTCTTGGAGATTAAATCGAGTTGTGGTATATAAATAGCCTGGGTACGAGTTATAGAGGGGTTGTCTAGAGTTTGGGGACCTAAGGAGGGCCAGAGAAGAAGAAATCAGAGTTTTATCAAACTCTGTTTCTGCTGCTGCTGCTACTGCACAGCTCAAGAACACGAAGAACATTGACGCACGAAAAACAGTCGCAGAACAATATCGTTGTTCAACAGCAGAAGTGCAGTAACGTTTATATACAACAGTTAATCATTGTTCCTCTTTGTACCAGAGATCTGTAACACTTTTACACTGTTGCAAATCAGCTGCTTTACACCTTTCACTCTTTTAATCAACTTTTGAGCAACACACATGTATTTTGAACAAGTGATTAATATGAGGAGCTATACCCCAACACTGGGATGACGGAGAAAGCCATATTTCATGCGTGTGGTAATTATATTTAATTCTTTTTATGACCTTTTGCATTAATTTAATCGTTTTATGATTTTTCTTAATTAGTTGTGAAGTCGTATGATGATGTATGCTTTGTCTAAGTGCTTTTGATGCATCATGCTAGTGATTTACAGTTAATCTTTTTAAAATCTACCCTGGCAAAGAATTAGAGTCAATAAACTAGAGCTATAATTGTCTAAGAATTGATTGTTGAACCACATGATATGAGGTTTGGTGGAATCCTGAGTCTCAGTAATCTCTCGACATTGTGACAAACCTTGTGTATATATTTTCTTTATTTTTATTGTTTTCTATTTTAAAATCTGAAATCAGTCTCAACAAGTCCGAGAATCGAACCACTTTTTTCCACTATCTACAAATTATATCAGGTGCCCCCGAAGAAAAGAGTATAACTACCTCAGGACGACAAATACATCAACATGATCACCTTCTCCAGCGGAGGTCAAGAAGAACTGCTCGAAGACATCCTCGAGTTAGATCGAAACAAAAGAAATCTAGAAACCCACGAGGTTTTCAATCTAAGCGGACTACTTTCTAGCACTTGGGAAGAATGGATGGCCACACCATTAACATTCTCAACAAAAAACGTCAATCAGGAGGTCAAGATGCACAACGTTCGAAATCCAAGAAGAACGTTACGAAAGTCCTCGTTGATGGGGGCAGCTCGTTAAGTGTATTGTTTTACGAACCCTACCTACGCATGTGTTTGACAGCGGAGCAGATGGACTCTTCCACTTGCACAATATACAGTTTCAATGGAGCAATCTCTAGACCAAAAGGAGAAATCGTCTTGCAGGTGCATTCAGGACCCTTACTAACCAATACAAGGTTCTGTGTGGTGAAAACTCCTTCGCCCTACAATGTAATCATGGGAATACTATGGGTCCATAGATTACGAGGAACAACTTCGACATGTCATCAGTACCTTCGATTCCCTACACCGATGGGTGAAATGGAAATCAAAGGTGACCAGAAAGACGCAAGGCTATGCAATCTAGAAAAGGTCAGACTCAACGAAGAAAGAGTTGCTTCCCAGCAGCACGATAGAAAAAGACGAAAGGCAAACACCAAAGAAGTGAAGTACGGAGCCTTCTTAGTACCCGAAGCCATCTCAGTTCCAGAGACAACCACCTCCGCCAGTCGAGGGGCGAACGTTTCTTCCAAATGAAAATTACAGAAAAGCAGTCCTCAATGTCCTCAGAAACAAACCTTCTCACCGGTGTAACCAACAAAGAAAACCAACATCGGAACGGAGGTGGAGCCAAAAATGATTAACATCGGAACTTTACTTGAAAAGGAAGAGGAGATGAAATTACAAAGGTTACTAAGGGACTACGCAGATGTATTTGCGTGGTCCCTGGAAGACATACCTGGAATTGACCTGAATTTGGTCTCTCACCACCTTCGGCTCAAACCAGAAATACCACCATTCAAGCAACACATCCGTAAGGTTGCAGACATCTACCAAGAAGCGGTAGAAAAGTAATTACAAAATCTATTAACCGCAGGTTTCATACGAGAAGTCAAGTATCCCACGTGGATATCCAACATGGTGATTGTGCCCAAGAAGAACGGAGGCATACGCATTTGCATCGACTTTAGAAATCTCCACAAAGCGTGCCCCAAAGACAGCTACCCACTGCCAAACATTGACCAACTAGTCAATGCAACCGAAGGTCACCAGAGGCTATCCTTTATGGATGGATACTCAGGTTACAACCAAATCACCCTTGCAGAAGAAGACCAGGAGCATACTGCGTTCTTTACCCCACGAGGCTTGTACTGTTATACAAGGATGCCTTTTGGACTAAAGAACGCGGGGGAAACATACCAGCGATTGGTAAACAAGATCTTTAAGACGTGGATAGGAAAGAAAACTACATGGACGATATTCTTCTCAAAAGCAAAGAGGCGAAAAACCACCTGTCAGATCTAAGGGAAATATTCGAATCCATGAGAAACTTTCACATGAAGTTGAACTTAGAGAAATGCATATTCGGAGTAACCTCAGGAAAATTCTTGGGATACTTGGTAACTAAGCGGGGAATAGAAGTAGACCCCGAAAGGGTCAGAGCAGTAATGGAAATGCCATCTCCAAAAGGATTACAAAAGCTAAACGGAATCTTAGCTTCCATGGGAAGATTCATAGCAACATCGTCAGATAAATGCAAAGCATTTTTCGATACACTAAGAAAAGGAAGTAGGTTCATGTGGACCATGGAATGCGAGCAAGCTTTTCAAAAGATCAAATAATACTTGGCTTCAGTACCCATCCTACAGAAGCAGAAGCCAGGTGAGACTCTCACCTTGTACTTAGCAGCAACAAGCTACGCTGTGAGTGCAGTATTGGTATGAGATCAAGGACAAGTATAAAATCCCATATACTACATTAGCAAGACACTAGTTCAACGGAGCGTAACTATACCAAGGTGGAGAAACTTATATATGCCTTAGTACTGGCAACACAAAAACTAAGGATATATTTCGACACACATACCATCCGAGTCTTCACAAAGGTTCAGATAGGTCAAATCCTCGACATCATGGAGAAAATTGGAAGGGTGGAAAAACGGAATGCCATGATCAAACAGTTCCACTAATCTTTGAGACCAGGAGGGATGAGAAATCGCAAATCTTAGCATACTTTCTAGCAGACCTACCTCTCAACGACGAAGCAGAGATAGATGACATCCCGGGAATTGATGAAGACAATCAAGAGCCAGAAGATCTCTTGGAACCTCAGAATTCACGGAGGTGGGAGATATTCGTAGATGGCTCCTCTAATGGAGAGGGCGCAGGCATGGGTATTGTAATAACAACCCCTACCAGAGACCGACTCATTTATGCGTTCTGGTTAGAATTGGAACAATACACTAATAACATCACAAAATACGAGGAGGTCATACATGGTCTACGCTTGGCACGAGAGTTAGGCTTATCAGATGTTCGTTTGACTAGTGACTCACAGTTAGTCATTAGACAAATCGAGCTCAAATATCAAACTTTGGATCTAGTACTATCTTCGTACCTAAAGTTAGCACAGGAGCATGCGTCAAAGATCAACAACGTTACATTCAGACATGTCTGTCGAAAAAAAAAACAGACACGCAGATGCCTTAGCATTCATATCATCGATGCTAAGGGACAGAAATACCACCTCTGTGTAAATAGGAAGGATATACGAGCCTTCGATAGAGGGACCAGTATCAGAACCTGAGGAGGCTTTGTCCGTTCAAACTCGATCCATGAGAGAAGCTGAGAAAGGAAAAGAAGACGAAGAAGAACTAGATGACGAAGTTGAAGAATCTGACAAAGACCAATCTATGTCGGACGAAGACAACAAAGACGAAGCGGAGGATGATTGGAGGATTCCAATTCACCAATACCTTGACAAAGGTACCTTACTAGCAGATGTCAAGGAGGCTCGGAAACTTGAATCAAAAGCTGCAATGTACAGCCTGCGTGATGGAATACTATACAGAAAGTCAATTCTTGGACCTCTGATGCGGTGCCTCTCACGAACCGAAGGCAGAAGAATACTCCATGATATACATAGCGGAGATGCCGTCAATCATAGCGGAAGAAGGTCCTTGGAAGTCAAAGCCAAAATTCAAGGATACTACTGGATAAGCATGGACGAAGATTCAAAAAACGTGGCTAAGCGCTGTGAGAGATACCAACGCTTTTCCGGGAAGATTAAAGCACCAGCAACGGAGCTTAAATCAGTCATCATCCCTTGGTTATCTGTCAAATGGGGGGTTGATATTGTTGGACCCTTGATAAAGGGAACCTCTAAGAGAAAATACCTTATTGTGGCTACGGATTACTTCACCAAGTGGGTGGAATCAAAGGCTTTGGCGAGAATTAGGGACACAGATATCTTTATGTTCTTGTTTGAGCAAAACATATGCAGATTTGGAATACCAGCCGCCATAGTCTCTGAAAATAGCAAGCAGTTGCAAGGAAAGAACATAGATATGTTGTTCGATACTTTCAACATTCAGAAAAACAAATCCACTCCTATATACCCTAAGAGCAATGGACAGGCGGAGGCGACTAACAAAACAATAACGATGAACTTGAAGAAAAAGTTAGGAGCATATAAGAAAAGATGGTGCGAACAACTGCACAATGTCCTATGGGCCTACCGAACTACAAGAAGGGTGGCCACGGGAGAAACTCCATTCTTGCTAACCTACGGAGCCAAAGCAGTCATCCCAACGGAGATAATACTTCCAACAACAAAAACGGAGGCATGGGAGAAGAACCTAACAACAGACCTAATGCTAGAGAAGCTCGATGATCTTGAAGAAAGGCGGGAAGTGGCTTTACAAAAGATGGTAAACTATCAACGAAGGCTAGCTCGCGAATACAACAAATGGGTCATCCCTAGAAACTTTGTGGTCGAAGAATACGTGTTGCGTCAGATACCACCTATTGATGGTGGTTTTTAGCTTAGGGTTAAAATCGTAAAACCTTGCATATGATGTGACGTCACTATGCAAGGAAACGGTGCTGTGAGTGCTAACCTCTCCACCGACATATTTATTGAGACGTTAAATATATCTACATGAAATCTACCCAGACTGGCGAATGTAGCAACCATCCTAGATGTCCTATAAATTTCGGCGCCTTGCCTATACTTAAGTTCCTTTGAATGCTTTCTATGCTATGTTCTCCGGCTGAACCCTTAATGTTGATATGGCATGGCGATTTGTGTTCACTCGCAGCAGAGTAGCACGAATTTCCAAATATCAAGGATAAGATCTTTGCATAAGGTATTCAATCATAAAAGCATGCTGCTCTCTGGAAATGAACTTAAAAGAACTCTGTGTCAACACATAGAATTCAATCAATTGTCCTGACTAACTTGCAGAAGTTAGGGTTTCGCGCCTCGCGCAGTATACAAGACCTTGCTTGTCAAAATTAAGCCTAGGCAAACTAGGTAATTAATCCGCCATGGATTAGCAGGTGCAAAACCTCGCCTAGAATCAGAAAAACTTGAAGCCGCTGCAGCAAAGGGAGGCGTGGCCATGCATTAGGCCAGCTGGCGCCACTTGTCATTGGCCATGCCCCATCCTAATCTGGCCCTATTTCCCTCGAACAATCAGGTCGCTTTAAATCCGCCACAGTGAACTGGAAGTGTGGCCACGCCCTAGCTTTCCGGCCCCACTTCCCATCGACCAATAAGTTCGCTTTAAATCCGCCACAGCGCACTGGAAGTGTGACCATGATTTATCTTGCCGGCCCCACTTCCCATCGACCAATCAGGTCCCTTTAAATCCGTTGTAGCGCACTGGACGTGTGGCCACTCCCTAGCTTGCCGGCCCCACTTCCCATCGACTAATCAAGTCGCTCTAAACCCGCCACACTCACATAGAAGTGTAGCCACGCCCATTCTGGACGGCCCTCTTACATTAACCAATCAGTTTGCTTTAAACTCGCCATAGTGTTGAAAATAAAGAAACCGCGCCAGATGGCCGCAAAGCCAATTGGCTTCCCAAAAACGCGCCAACAGGCCAAACGCGCACATGCTAAACGCACATACCATGCACACATGCCAAACATGGCCACTTACCACATGCGACATGCCATATATACTAATTAGGGTTTCGAAAATCCAAACCCTAATTTAGGCAAGATTTCCACACCAACGTGCCAAAATTTCAGTGGTCATGGCTACGCCAGGCGCCACCGTGCCAATGGCATGCATGAACTGTGCCAGCCATGCCGCAATGCCGCTGGCACGCATTAAAGGAGCCACTACCTACGGAAGGTAGCCATAATCGACGGCTATCCTTCCTCCTGAGATGCAATCTCAGCCATCCAAGTTTTCCACCAAACTGATAGACTTGTGGAAAATTTTAGGCAACCAGCCGCCTAAATTCAGCGGCCATGGCTTCGCCAGGCGCCACTTGCACCACTGCGCCACTAGCATGCACGAGCCATGCCGCCAAAACTTTGGCCACGACACCAAAATCCCAATTTGGCCACGGTGCTAAACTCTAATTTCGGCCACAGTTCCAAACCATAATTTGGTCACGGCACCAAATCCCAACTTTGGCCATGCCTCCATGCCAAAGGCGCGGCTATGCCACTTATGTAACCGTGCCAATGGCATGCACGAGCCATGCGAGACATGGCGCAACATCGCCAGCGCGCGTTAAAGGCGCCACTGCCTACAGAAGGTAGCCACGATCAACGACTACCCTTCCTACTGAGATGCAATCTCAGCCATCCAAGTTCGCCACCGAACTGATAGACTTGTGGCAACTTTTAGGCGATCAGCCGCCTAAATCCAGCGGTCATGGATACGCCAGGCACCACTTGCACGAGCCATGCCTTCCATGCCGCAATGCCGCTGGCATGCCCTAAAAATGCCACTGCGCCATTATTAGGCGCCAACAGAAGGTAGACATAATCGACGGATACCCTTCATCTTGAGATGCAATCTCAGCCATCCGAGTTTGCCACCGAACTGATAGACTTGTGGCAACTTTTAGGCGACCGGACGCCTAAATCCAGTGGCCATGGCTACGTCAGGCGCCACTTGCACCAACGTTCCACTGGCATGCACGAGCCATGCCACAATGCCACTGGCGTACACCAAAACGCCACTGCGCCATTTTCAGGCACTAACACAAGGTATCCACAATCAACGGCTACACTTATTCATAATATACGATCTCGGCCATCGAAGTTCACCACCGAGCCGGCAAGCTCGTGACAAGTTTTAGATGACCATCCAAGACGAGCCTAATAGCATCACATGCTATCTACCTGCGGAAAGCCTCTCAATTTTAACTTTCCACACGTAGCAAAGTGCTACATGTTTTCCACGAAAACACTCGAGACATCAAAACATGTCACAAACTGGGGGATACTCATCAGGGTAGGCGGTTTACAGCGTGCGGCATGTGATACGCCCGTTACAGGAAAGTGTCATAAAGCGGGGCGGTTAGTAATGGCAAGAATTAATGGTGTAAACATATCCTTCATTATGGAAACATAAATTCCAGGCGTTACCCGTTACTCCATTCTTCCACTACTCAATCTTTAACACTTCCTACGAGACCAGGGTACGTTTTGTTACGACTTGTATAAATAGGTCTCACCTATTTCCACCAAACAACAAGTTTTGGTCAGAGGAACAATACAACATCCAGAAATCATCTGATAGCTTTTCATTCATCTAGCCAGTCCAACTTTCTGATACAAGTCCCGAAACACCCACACTTCCGGAATCAACTATTCTGGTCTCAACACTTTCTTCGCTTCCCCCCCTAAGACTAACCCTTCTCCTTCACTTTGTGATCGAAGCAAGCCTGGAACGGCCGTTTCTTGGTTTAGGCCAGGATTGTACAGATTGATCTCTCGAATCAAAAGTACTCCTGTGCAGTACATTGTTTAGCGTTTAGACTAGTTTCTCTTCTACACACACGAAATTACCAAAATCAGCAGAAACGGTTTTCACCCATAAACACCACCATATCAAAGAAAGAATGAGTGAAGCTAGCTCCGACATGGGATGGGCCCTATATCATACACGACATCGCTGGAAAAGGGTCATACTACCTAAGGACCCTCAAAGGCGAAGTATTGCAACACCCTTGGAATACAATGTACCTAAAAAAGTACTATCTGTAAGAGAATGGTGATTACTCAGGAGAAGAAGGGAACGGGCAATAGCCCACCATGTTCTGTCCCTGATCAAAGGTATTATGAACCTTACTAATCAATGAAAGAAATTTTTTTCTAAGAGAAAGTCAATTTTTGATCAGGTGCAAATTGGGTTAGAATAAACAACCTCCGTCAGGATTGACGATGAGACAAGGCAAGACATAACTGCGCATATGTCAATACTCGGATCATCGGAGTGATAGATCCATTCATGATGCAATAAGAAAAAGTAAGATATCCCCTATAGAGATAGCTTGTCGAAGTAAAGTAGCCTTCGCGCTGAACGCGTAGGGTTGCAGGAAAACTATTGCCCACATAGGAGCCTTCGCCACTACGGTACCTTCTGGACAAAAGATACTTAGGTAGGACGATGAATGTTCCACCCAAGGTTTAACATACCTTAGCACCTTGTGATGACCTGAATGTGCAATCATCTAGACACAATACGTCTACAAACAAAATATTCATGCAATAACATAGGTAAAATAATAATGTTACCAGAATATGACTAACATATCTTAAAATTTGCAGATAACAAAGGTTCAAACCATCACGAAGCATTGTTTCAAGGAAAGAAGACGATACAAAGGCCCCTCAGCTGGGGGCATAATACAACAAAGAGCTCGGTTAAGATAGACTGGATACGGCATGATCAAGGGTAAGGAAGACGAGGAAAGACAACTCCTTCAGCTTGTAGCTCAGCTTCCACAAAGGCAGCGTTGATGTAATCAATGGCAGAACGCTCATATTGTACCTTCATCTGAGAAGACTGAACCTCCAAATCCGAAGCCGACTTCTGACGAAGCTCCATCATATGAGCACTAAGCTGATCATTAGCTTGCTGAAGAGCCTCAGCCTTGAACTTAGCAGCAGCATCAAATTGGAGGGATATCTCCATCGAGGATATCTAGCCTTCGAGACGATTTATCTTAGCATTTGCACCCACCAGCTGTTCCTGGAGACCTGCGAACGAAGGGTGTAAGTAATAAGGAGCAGCGACAAAAGACATAAAGAAGGTTGCTGGAACATAAGGACCCTAAGCTACCTCCTGCATGGCTAAGGGATTCTTCTAAACTATGTTGGGCCTCCGCAAGGTCCACCTCAGAGGCTTCTAGATCTTCCATAAGGGTATCACGTTCAGTTCGAAGATCATCAACATAAATCCGGAGCGAAGCACTCTTAGAGGATAAAACTTGGTAACAATCTATAACTCTTCCAACTTCCTAACCAAGGACGCATGGGACATGGAATATGATGCAGAGCCTGCCTCGACAAGTCTATTCTTAAGGGAACATACCTCAGAAGATAAAACGTTACGCTCTGCAGTAACCTAAGCTAATGAAGCACAAGCATCTTCTAAATCCGCATGATATTTCTTGTAGATAATTTCTTGGGCTGAGAGGCATCTCTCAACTAAATAAATATCCTCCTTTTGCTTTTAAATGAGACTCTCCTTCCAATTAAGGGCTTCATCACATTCTTTACGAAGCAAATCCACCTGCTTCACTAAATCCGCGTTATAAGCAGATTCAAAGGAAAGTTGGGCCTCATTATGGACAGTTACGTTCATCAGTATGTCAGACTTCTTCTGATAATACCAAACATTGGAGGTTAACTTGGCTACTTGATCCCGAAGATATCTAAGCTCACTAGAGCTACCAGCTAGAAGGCGAAGGTTGTCTCAGGACTATGCAACCAAACAAGAACAAAAACAAAGCTAAGGTAAAAAAGAAATGAACCTATGGCTTTGGAGGACTCAGCAGCCAGAGCGGAATCAGCAGCTTTACGCCCGTCCTCAGCAATTTTAGCAACATTGTTAGCTCTCTCAAGAGCCAACAGACATGCCTCCAAGGATCTCTGAGTCTTTCTCAGATCATCCTCCAACGAAGATACCCTAGCAATAGAAGCAGCATCACTGGACGAAGGTTTTTGTGTGCTAACGAGGGCATATTCTTGACGAGCGCGCTCCAACAGAGCACTCAAATGAGTACACTTAGCCCTATAGAACTTTATCAAGGTACAACCAACATCTATTTGCTTGCAAAGCTGCAAATGAAGGAGTATAAGAACAAATGAAGAATCAAAACAATTTGTGAAGCGGCAAGGTAGGAATCACTTATTGAGAACGCTAAGAGACGAGAAAGGAAATCAGCGTAGGTGTCCATTAAAGCCTCCATCTCTTGGATGCTACCCCGGCGGATTTCACCAAAGCTCTGGCTGGAGCGAAGGCAGTCTGGGTCAAAGAATAGATCCTTAGCTGCACGATATTGAGCAGACAGCACATCCAACTACGAAGCTACCTCAAAAGAGCTATCCAGGCGATAACGATCAACCTTAGCAGAAAAAAGACCCTTCGAGTTCCGCAGAATGGCTTCAAGAATGACATCATCAGAACTACCAAGGCTCAAGTTCTCAGGCAGCTTACCCTTGCTAGATTCAGCAACATCTCCATCAATCGCTTGAGAGCGAACATGGGGCACGACTACTGAGCCCTCACCACGACAAAGAGACGGCATGGTGGATGAGCTGGGAACTGCAGAAAAAGTGTGAGAACCACCTAAGTCCATATCACCAGCAGAAGGAAGATTACCCAGTACGGTCCAATCTGGTGATGAAGGTGGAGGTCCAACAGCTTTGCTGACAGGGGCAGTGGAAACAGATTGAGCGATGCCTAACGAGGTTGGCATAGCATTGAAGGAGAAATTGGATAGTGAAATCATAACCTTCTTATTCGGATGAGATTCTGAGATGCTAACCCTCACCACCGGGGTAAAAACCTTAGCAAACGAACCACTTGATTGAAGCGAAGTAGCAGGAGACGAAGGAAGACTCTTGGAAGCTACAACAACAGCTCCAGTAATAGCCGAGACAACAGGCAATACGCCGTCAGGGGCAGAAAACGAGGGCACCTTTGGAGACAAAATAGGAGCTGGAGCTTGAACACTAACATGGTTAACAAATGGAGCATCACCACCAGCTACGAGGTTCTCTCCCTCCACTGAGCCAGCACGGATGGGACTGAGGTTCTCCTTGGAAAAATCTTCCTTAATATCATCCAAATGAGGGCTGAGTCCAGTATCCTCAATGTCCTCCATATCTTCATCATACAGTACCTCCTCACCATCCTTGGGATCCTCATCCGATGCCTCAAGATCAATAACATCCTAAAACTTTCCCTTTCTCTTGGAGGACTGTGGAAAAACACATGCGCCAGCTAAGGATCATGGGAAAGATACTAAGAAACCTACAAATACAAAGGTATGGAAATGATCCGTACCTTCGCAGGTGTTGGCCTAGCTGTTTCACCCGAAGCCTTTCTTTTCCTAGTCCTGTTGGATACAGAATTACCAGCAGATCCCGGAGCAATCCTAGAAGCAGAGCCTGGAGAAGTTCCAGCAGAAGAAACAGGGGTAGACTATAAAAGAAAGCCATCAGAATATTAGATAAAGATATTAAATAAAAATCCTTCAAACAGAAGCGAAGGTTACCTCAAGAGAAGCAGCAGGGTTGAAAACCCAAGGCTGATACCCATCATACTTCTCAGGAAAGGAGAAAGCTACACGAGGGACATTGGGATCAGCGGTAGTAAAACCATAGGCCCAAGGACCCACCCCACGAAGAGGAGTACGAGCCCAGCGATCATCATGATCAAGACGGATGCGATCAGACTTCGGAAAAGGTAGCCTAGCAGAATAAGGGATGACAGTCAAACCAGTCTTATCGATCTCCTCCAACAGACGAAGGTTGTTACCTTTCCTGATTTTCTTAGCAGTAACATGGATACGACGAGGGCCAACACTCCAAGGAATAAGATTACTCTTCTGAATAGCATCAACGTACGTAGCATTGAAGTTTTCAGGGGTATAATCCTCTTGCTTAGGCCTTCCATCAACAAAGGGGGGTACCAGCTCTCACGAAGGGCACGCCAGTAATTAACAGTGTACTGCTGTTTGAGGGTGAAAACAGAATCTGCTGGTTTCGGTAATTTCGTGTGATGTGGGTGAGAAACAAGTCTAAACCCTAAACAATGTACTGCAAGGGAGTACTTTAGATTCGAGAGATCAATCTGTACAAGTCCGGCCTAAACCAAGAAATGGCCGTTCTAGACTTTCTTTGGTCACAAAGTAGATGAGAATGGTTAGTTTTGGGGAGGCAAGCGAAGAGAGTGTTGAGACCATAATAGTTAATTCTGGAAGAGTAGTTGTTTTGACTTGTATCAGAAAGTGGAAAGCTAACAGATGGGAAGCTAGCAAATGTTTTCTGAGTGTTTTATGCTCCTGACCAGAACTTATTGTTCGGTGAAAATAGGTAATGCCTATTTATACAAGTCAAAGTGAAATGTACTCTGGTCTCATTAAGAAATGGAAAACGGGTGAGTAAATGGGAGGAGGTGGTAACCGGTAACTCTTGGAATTGATATTCCATAAAATAAAGCGTTTCACCATTACTCCCTGTATTTACTAACCGCCTCATCCTTATGACACTTTCTAATAACGAGCGTAGTGTACGCCGCACGCTGTAAACCGCCAAACCAATACCTAATGAGAATCCCCCAGTTTGTGACATGTGTTGATGTCTCGAGTGTTTTCATAGAAAACATGTAGCATGTTGTTGTTATCTGGCAAGTTGAGCTTGGGAGACTTGCCGGCTCGGTGGTGACCTTCAACGGTCGAGATTTTTCATCTTAAGAGGAAGGTAGCCATTGATTATTGCAACCTTTCGTTTGGTAGCCAGTGGCATGAAAGTATGATCAGTATGGATTTAATATGGCCCAGTTTAGGCGCGGCCAAAAGTTAGGGTTTTGGCTTTGTTTAGGCACGACCAAACTAGGGCCAAAGGTTGCCATGCGTTAGCTGGTAACCTTGGACGGCTAAGATCTGCATCTTAGATGAAAAAGTGGTCGTTGATTGTTGCAGGCCTTCGTTTTGGTAGCCGCATAGAAAAGGCCGGCATGGTATGGCGCGGCAAGGTGGTTGGCATGTCATTGGCACATGTGGCATGGCATGCCTTGGCGCGGTTTGGCATGGCCAAAACTAGGGTTTTGGGCCAAATGGCGACCTTGGACGGCTAGGATTTGCATCTAGGATGGAAGGGTGGTCGTTGATCGTCGCACGTCTTTGTTTTGGTAGACGCATGGGGAAGGACGACATGGTATGGCGCGGCAAGGTGGTTGGCATGCCATTGGCATATGTGGCATGGCATGCCTTGGCGCGGTTTGGCATGGCCAAAACTAGGGTTTTGGGCCGAAGGTTATCATGTGTTGTTTGGAGACCTTGGACGGCTAGGATTTGCATCTAGGATGGAAGGTTGGCCGTTGATCATCGCACGCCTTCGTTTTGGTAGCCGCATAGGGAAGGCCGGCATGATGTGGCGCGGCAAGGTGGTTGGCATGCCATTGGCACATGTGGCATGGAATGCCTTGGCACGGTTTGGCGCGGCCAAAACTAGGGTTTTGGGCCAAAGGTTACCATGCGTTGTTTGGCGACCTTGGACGGCTAGGATTTGCATCCAGGATAGAAGGGTGGCCGATGATCATCGCACGCCTTCGTTTTGGTAGCCGCATAGGGAAGTCCGGTATGGTGTGGCGCGGCAAGGTGGTCGGCATGCCATTGGCACATGTGGCATTGCATGCATTGGCGTGGCCGAAACTAGGGTTTTGGGCCAAAGGTTACCATGCGTTATATGGCGACCTTGAACGGCTAGGATTTGCATCCAGGATGAAAGGGTGGTCGTTGATATTCGCACACCTTCATTTTGGTAGCCTCATAGGGAAGGCCGGCATGGTGGGGCCAAGGCCAACGGCACGGATGGCTTGGCATAGTGGGGCCAAGGGTTTGGCATGTCATTAGCGCATGGTGCCGCTAGCATGGTTGGGGACAAGGGTTTGGCATGCCATTGGCGCATGGTGCGGCTAACATCATAATCACCAATATCCTTTGGAACTGTTACATTTCCTATTGTAACAACCGGAGGATTATATCCATTAACCACGTAAACCCATGATTGAAAATCACGCGCTTGAAGAAAGGAACGCATCGCAATTTTCCACCATAAGTAATTCGAGCCATTGAAGATTGGTGGTACATTTATTGAGATAGCACTTATGTCCATAGAGTCAGATCGCTACAAACACAGGCTTATGAGGTCTTAAACGTGTTTGCCTACTCTGATACCAATTGAAAAAGCGGGGGTCTAACAACCTCACCCAATATTTCTCTTAGCAATCTGTATGGACTAACTCCAATATACTTTCAACAGAATTAACTAAACAGTCAGACTCAATCTTAATAAAAAGTATATCAAAGAGTTATATCTCAATCTCTTAATTCAATCCGCAATTAAACAAATACAATTTGTGAGCCGGATTAAATATAAGAGAAATAACTTGAACGGTACCAAAGACCAATGTTCAAGGATCAATCAATTTCAATCAACAACCAAAGGTTGGATTTACCAATTGATCGATTCAGCGCACAACCTGTGATATTTCAATTATATAACAAAATATAATGCGGAAAAGAAATAACACAGACACCAGAAGTTTTGTTAATGAGGAAACCGCAAATGCAGAAAAACCCCGAGACCTAATCCAGATTTGAACACCACACTGTATTAAGCCGCTACAGACACTATCCTACTACAAAGCTAACTTCGGTCTGGAATGTAGTTTGACCCAAATCAATCTCACATGGATTCAAGGTACAGTCGCGTTCCTTACGTCTCTGATCCCAGCAGAATACTACGCACTTGATTCCCTTAGCTGATCTCACCCACAACTAAGAGTTGCTACGACCCAAATTCGAAGACTTGATAAAAAATTTTGTCTCACACAGAAAAGTCTATTGAATAGATAAATCTGTCTCCCACAGATATACCTACGAGTTTTTGTTCCGTATTTTGATAAATCAAAGTGAACAGGAACCAATTGATAACCCAGACTTATATTCCCGAAGAACAGCCTAGTATTATCAATCACCTAACGGTAATCTTAATCGATTAAAGAAACAAGATATTGTGGAATCACAAACGATCAGACGAAGGTGCTTGTGACTACTTTTCTATCTTGCCTATCGAAGAAATTAATCTCAAGCCAATCTTACGATTTCACTCAATCACGATAGAAAATAACAAGATCAGATCACGCAACTACAAATAAAATAGTTGGGTCTGGCTTCACAATCCCAATGAAGTCTTCAAGTCGTTAACCTACAGGGTTTCGTGAAAAACCTAAGGTTAAAGGAGAATCGACTCTAGATTATACAATTAGTATCACACAGGAGGTGTGGGGATTAGGTTTCCCAGTTGCTAGAGTTCTCCTTTATATATATTTCAAATCAGGGTTTGCAATCTAAGTTACCTTGGTAATAAAGCATTCAAATCACTGTTAGATGAAAACCTGATTAGATTCAAGCTAATATCTTTCAACTGTTAGATCGAACTTAGATTGTTACACACAAATGAAATACACCTTCATTTAGGTTTGAGTAACCGTACCTAAACGTGTACACTTACTTGGTTCAACAATAGTTAACCAATGGTTAGCCATATGAGCACTTTCATATCAACCTTATTCATCTTCACCATAACTAGTTCAAATGACTCAAATGAACTAGTTTGAGAGTTTTTCATTTGCTTAGATCTCATGGAAGTATATAAGACACAATTGACGCAAAATCGATTTTGATTCACTCGAATCAATCCCTGAACATTATAGCCACGGTTTGCAAAGATTGCATTCCTTATTATATAAATGTTTTAGTTCATGAACAAACCGATTTTAGAAAGTAACCTACTTAAGTATGCAAACGGGTACGCATACCTAAGTAGACGGACCGAGTTTGATTATGCCAGTACGCGTACGGGTGCGCATACCAATTCACACTTCCAAACTCCAGCAGAAATTCACGGACGTGAAACTTCCACCAGTATTCATACGGGTACGCACACTTGTCCAGATTTCCAACAACCGCCGGTACGCGTTGATCGCTGTCGTATGCGTCAAAAATAAATTACTTTCTCACTACTCAAAATATATAATATAGCAAGGGCAAGAAAGGATCGTTCTCACAGAGAGGACTAAGGTTGTCAAGTTGTTTCGGTTTCCTATAAATGATAATGGGAAATTTTCTGATTTTTATAAACTAAAGGTAAAATAAAACAAAACAAAACAATAAAGCACGCAAATCAAGGATGAGAAAATATTGGATAAAGGTTTCATCTTCAATTGTAAAGAAGTTTTTGAATGTATGAATAGAATTCGTATTTAATCTCACTATCATCAAAAGCCCTAGAATACCTTATTGCAAGAATACTCTGAAAATCTTCTAAGTTCATCAACACACACATTAGAGCTGCGTATGTGAATTCTACCTAAAAAATAACCTAACGCCTTGCGCTAATTAAGTTCAATTCCTAAGGGAATTAATTTTCAGAATAGGCTAATCAATGCAATTGTCATACATTGCGCATGACAATTCGGACAATGGTCAAACTCTACATATGATTACAAGAGTGTATCACTACAAACCGTAATCATATCATGCTACTCGTATTTAAGGTTATCGCTTGATGATAAATCCTAAAATAGCTATAGATATGGATGTATGTTCAATCAATTCTAGACTCAACCAAACAAACATTCAATGATATTGTAATACATCAATCATGCAATTATTATAAACCGTAGAAAGTGAACGATAATATGGAGAGAAAACTAATTCATCTTATCAAAAAGCATGCTTGGAAAATCCGACTACAACTTTAACCAATAATAAAATTCTAGCTCATGTTCACGGAGTTCATAACAAGAATAAAGAGAAGAGTTTCCATGTCTAAACCCTAGAAATGAAAGTAGAGAAAGAGATAATAAGAGATCCCCAGAGAAGGGTTTCCTTTTATAGCACCAAACTAAGCCTTCCAAATCTCCGTTGTGTTGTCACGTCCAAATCTTCCTAGCCCATGCTCACGCCTACAACCCAGGCCTCAAACTAAGCCCAACAACTTGTTAAATTTGTCAGTCTTGTGGAACTGAAAAGCCATTCAGCCTTTCTACCTTCACCAGGAAACGACATAATTCACTCTCCTTCCCTGCATATCTGTCATACAAGTATTCAACCATTCATACAATCGCAGAACTTGTTTTTTTTATTATTTTCACGGCAACAACTTTATCACCAGCAGAACCAAGCCATGACATACAACCACCAACCACAACTTCATTCAATCCTGCAAATACCATATATTCTCTTCCCTGAAACTTTAGCTGCAACCTCCACCAATACCTTGTTCAAATCCCATCTAATCCTGTATCAATTCATCACTACCAACTGCAACTTCTTTCCCTTTTCTTGTTTCTCAAATTTATCCACCAACTCTGCATTTCAGTTCATGTCACACTGTGATGTATCATACACAGCACCAAAGCGCAATTCAGCTTCGTATCCACCAGACTTAAGCCTCGAGCAGTCACTGTTTAGTTAATCTTCTCAGCTTCATTACTAGATGCAAATTTTTCCTAACATCCAGCTACTTAAGTTACAACCATTCATTCCTACAGCTTACTCATTTCACTCTCAACCCACATCTTCACCTGTAATGAACTCTACAGCTTCACCACCAGCAACATCTGCATTTGCAACCATTGCAGCATCACTTGTAACTCCAGTTGCACCACTGCCTTGGCTTACACGACTGCAAATCTAGTATTTTGACCTCAGCTCTCATCTTCATTGCTTCAACTCAGTCACTCTGAGCATTGACTTGATGCCATACTTCCGCCACACTCCTTGCAAACTCAGACCTGCTCATACTCTTATTCAAACTGTGCTTCCCTCTTTAGTTCATCTCATTGAAGCATCACCAGTGCACCTGCTGGTCCCATTGTCACAGGCATATACTACCAAACTCCTTCATCCTAGAACATTCACTTCTATCAGACTCACCAGTTCAAACCTATTCCAATTCTCAATGGCAGCAACTACAGCCGCATCTCGTTGTCAACTGCACTGCCATTACCTCCTGCAAACATTAACTCCACCTTCTCGGATTCATACCTTGCTCAATTCTATCCACTGCGAATTGTTATCAACACCACCTACATCTTCTCAAACACCAGTTTCAACCCATTCTCTAATCTCATCATATTACATCCCTAATCCACCACCTCAACATCAGAATTCAATCCTTCAGAAACCCTAAATTTCACTCACCTTTGTTCTTCATTTAAATCAAACGCAGTTCGAAACCCATTCTTGTCTTCTTAGTTCAATTCTTCAACTTCCCTAAATCACCACCATTCTCAACCAAATCCTAAACTCAGATATTCATCAAACCCTAGTTTGTGACTTCCAATTTCTGATGGAATCTCATCTCTGTAACTCTATCTTGAGCATTTTCGGCGAACCCTCATCAATTCTGCCATCGATCCTCCTCTCAGATTCAACTTCATGCTTCATAAACCGCAACTCATCATCACCATCAGCAACCCTTCATTTATCATGATCCCATCTTTCTGATTTTTAGACAATAAACATGGCCTCCATTCCTCAGCTTCTGTTTTCTCTAAATTTCAGATGTGTGAAGAAGAGAGAAATCCTTCTCTGAACTTCCAAAGTAATTCTTCTTTTTTCCGCCATTCTCTTGGTTTCAGGTGGAGTAAGAGAGAAAATGATTATTCTCTGAATTATAGGGTTGTTGTAGGAAATAAATGTGGATATAGCCACCCTATGAGTGTAGATAAGGGGTACCCAGATGACTATAGGCACCCAAAGAATTGATATGAGCCGCCATAGAATGACGACTCCTTTTCCTCCATTGTGCTTCTGATAGCGTTTTCCTGTGCAACTATGATTCTGCCCTCCTTGCTCCAAATGGACGTTCTTTTCTTCTCTTGAATCCTTCTACCAACAGCAGACGTCTTTTATTTATCAAATCCACTTCTTCTCTTCAATTTCTTTTCATCACTAAAGCTATCATACTTTTCATACAATAATTTGCATCATTAAAGCCGACATACTTTTCAGATAAAGATGAAGAAATAAAAGCAAATAATGAGAAATAATCCGCCTCCAACACTTTTTCCCTTTTAAGCGACGTTTCTTCTTCTTTTGTTGCAAATGACTCCAAAGTACCTAAACACTCAAAAGAAAACATAAAATACATAATTTACAATAAAACTTAGCAAATAAAGCATATACAATAGATAAATATTAAGGTGTTTTAGACACCTATCACGCATACGGGTACGCATACTTCAGGTCCATGGTTTGGGCTTTTACACAAATGTGAGAACACACTATGTTTATATCCAAACATGGTTACTTGTTCTAAACTCTCATTTCAATCATTGAAACTTTCTTAGAGGATGTTAAAATAGTCGTTATTCACAAACTATTTTCATCAAAGCGATTTTCAAGTTATTGAAATAATCAACATGACTTTCGTCACGAGTAAAGATGGACTTGGCCAAAGCGAAAGCTTACCAACACATATTTCGAGAAATAGATAAGCGAGATAAACTCGGCTCCAAATAGCAAATGTGTATAATTGAAGTCTATATAGCAATACAACTTTTGTCTCACATAGGAGATAGAGTAGATAGACTTTTGAGTGATAGATAAGTTCAAGTCTCCACATACCTTTTGTCGATGAAGTTCCACAAGTTTCCCCGAGTAGTTCTTCGTCTTCATTTTATGAACGTCATGGAGTCTATAGCTCAACTACAATTACTATCCTAATCCGAGACTTAGCTATAAGTAGACTAGAAATCAAGACTTATAGTTTTGGAAACTAAACTTGAAAAACAAGCTTGAGATAGAAAAGCTTGCGAGTTCGACCGAGCAATGCTCTAACACTTTCTCTGTAAGTCTCAAATTTGTCTTTCATTTAGGTTATCCCATAATTCACTTATGAGCCGAACATGAGGGTTTCGGCTCATGATCTTAATTATGGGATAACCAAACCTTATTTATGCATGTTAGAGCACTGCTCGATCGAACTCGCAAGCGTTGTTATCTCAAGCATGTTTGTCAATGTTAGTGATCAAAACTATAAGTCTTGATTTCTAGTCTACTTATAGCTAAGTCTCGGACTAGGATAAAAAATGTAGTTGAGCTCAAGACTCCATGGAGATCATCACACAAAGACAAAGAACTACTCAAGGAACTGGTGGAACTTCATCGAATAAAAGGTATGTGGAGACTTGAACTTATCTATCACTCAAAAGTATACTATCTCCTATCTTGAAACAAAAGTCGTTTTGCTATATAAACTTTGATTATGCACATTTGCTATTGCGAGCCGAGTTTATCTCGCTTATCTATTTTTCGAAATATATGTTGGTAAGCTCTCGCTTTGGCCAAGTTCATCTTTACTAGTGAAGAAAGTCATGTTAAGTTTCAATCACTTGGAAATGGCTTTGACAAAAAATGATTTGTGAACAACAACTATATAACGTCCTCTAAGAATGTTACAATGACTGAAATGAGAATTTAGATTATAATAACCATTGTTGGATATAAGCATTGTGTGATAACTCATATATGTATAAGTCCTTATTCCTTGAACCAAAGTATGCATACTTTGCTGCTCAGGAAAACTGGAAAAGAGTCCGCGAACCCAGTCCGCGTACTTTCAGAGGTTCTCTTCCCGAGAAAATCTGCTGGAGTTTGTGAACTGTTTACAAACTTATTCCGAGTACCAGTCCGCGTACTTGGTTATTTTCTAAAAACGATTATTCGTGAACTTAAACTTATATAAACTAAGGAATGCAAGTTTGCAAACCGTGGCTATAAAGTTCATGAATCGATTCGAGTGAATCAAATCGTTTTTCTTTCAATTATGTCTATTATAAATATCTAAGCAATTGAACAACTCTCTAACTAGTTCATTTGAGTCATTTGAACTAGTTGTGGTAAAGAATAATATGGTTGATATGAAAGTGCTCATATGGCTAACCATTTGTTTAACTACTGTTGAACCAACTAGATGTACATGTTTGGGTACGGTTACACAAACCTAAATAAA
>NW_020653080.1:0-459 GCF_003573695.1 Papaver somniferum | reverse complement strand
TATGATATATTTGACACCTCGAACCTGGCCCGGACCAGAACATCGGGTATGTATATGGTAATCTTGCAACTTTAGTTAGGTGATAGGTTACAGTTTCATCCAATATGATATATTTAACACCTCGTGCCTGGACCCGACCAGAACATCGGGTTTGTATATGGTAATCTTGCAGCCTGAGTTAAGAGATAGGTTGAAGTTTCATCCAATCTGATATATTTGACACCTAGAACCTGGACCGGACCAGAACATCGGGTCTGTATATGGTAATCTTGCAACCTGAGTTAAGTGATAAGTTGCATTTTTATCCAATCTGATATTTTGACACCTCGAACCTGGCCCGGACCAGAACATCAGGTCTGTATATGGTAATCTTGCAACCTGAGTTAAGTGATAGGTTGTAGTTTCATCCAATATGATATATTTGACACCTCGAACCTGGCCCTGACCAGAACCTCGGGT
>NW_020653079.1:0-1541 GCF_003573695.1 Papaver somniferum | reverse complement strand
TAGATATAGCATATATGACAAAGGGAATAACAACTAGGAAGAAAAAGAAAAAAACCGCAGAAAAAGAAAAACTGCAAGAAATTTAAGAGACATTCTAAAAATATCATGAAACCAGACTTTTTTTCAAGGAGAAAGCCTCCTTCATTTTTAGATGTATATAATGGTGTCAGATGCATTCTTGTAATATTTTAAATCTAGTTCAAGTACATATATGCTACAAGGATTGGTGTTGCTTGAGCGTTGCTATCTCAAGTATGTTTTTCAATGTTAGTGATCAAAACTATAAGTCTTGATTCCTAGTCTACTATAGCTAAGTCTCGGACTAGGATAAAAAGTGTAGTTGAGCTCAAGGACTTCATGGCGATTCATCATACAAGAAGAAGAACTAATAAAGGAACCGGTGGAACTTCTCGACAAAAAGGTATGTGAAGACTTGAACTTATCTGTCACTTAAAAGTCTATCTACTCTATCTCCTACTTCTTGAGACAAAAAGTTGTATGCTATATATAGACTTAGATTATACACACTTGGTATTTCGAACCGAGTATACCTCGCCTATCTATATCTCGAAATATGTGTTGGTAAGCGTTTCGCTTCGACCATGTTTATCTTTACGTTGTGACGAAAGTCATGATATGTTTCAATCACTTTGAAGATTGCTTTGACGAGAAATGGTGTAACAACTATATAACGTCCTCTAAGAATGTTTCAATGGTTGGAATGAGAGTTTAGATTACATAAACAATGATGGACATAAGTATTGTTGTGGAAACACATATGTGCATAAGTCCTATCCCTTGAACCAAAGTTTGCGCACTTTGTTGATCAAGAGAAACCGGAAGAATGGCTTATTGCCAAGTCCGCGAACTCAGTCCGCGAACTGTCGAACTTCTCATCCCGAGAAATTCTGCTGGAGTTGACAAATTTGTTACATGAGTACCAGTCCGTGAACCCAGTCCGCGAACCGGCGGAAAGTCTTTGCCGAGATTTTCTGCTGGAGTTTGTAAACTCCGCCCGGTTGCAGGCCTTCATTTTTGGTAGCCGCATAGGGAAGGTCGGCATGGTATGGCGCGGCAAGGTGGTTGGCATGCCATTGGCACACGTGGCATGGCATTCCTTGGCGCGGTTTGGCGTGACCAAAACTAGGGTTTTGCGCCAAAGGTTACCATGCGTTGTTTGGCGACCTTAGACGACTAGGATCTGCATCTAGGATGGAAGGGTGGTCGTTGATCGTCGCACACCTTCATTTTGGTAGCCGCATAGGGAAGGCAGGCATGGTATGACGCGAAAAGGTGGTTGGCATGCCATGCCTTGGCGTGGTTTGGCGTGGCCAAAACTAGGATTTTGGGCCAAAGGTTACCATGTGTTGTTTGGCGACTTTGGACGGCTAGGATTTGCATCTAGGATGGAAGGGTGGCCGTTGATCATCGCACGCCTTCGTTTTGGTAGCCGCATAGGGAAGGCCGACATGGTTTGGCGCGACAAGGTGGTTAGCATGTTGTTGGCACATGTGGCATGGCATGCCTTGGCGCGGTTTGGC
>NW_020653078.1:0-457 GCF_003573695.1 Papaver somniferum | reverse complement strand
GGAAAAGCCATCTAGAAAACAGTAGTGACTGTGTCCAGACACACGTTCTAGCATTTGGTCAATGAAAGGGAGCGGGAAGTGATCTTTCCTTGTTACTGTGTTCAACTTCCTGTAGTCGATGCATACTCGCCATCCTGTGGTTGTACGAGTAGGGACTAATTCATTCTTGTCGTTCTGAACTACAATAATGCCTGACTTCGTAGGCACAACTTGAATGGGACTAACCCATTTGCTATCAGGTATCGGGTATATGATACCCGCATCAAGTAGTTTCAGGATCTCTCCTTTGACTACATCTCTCATGTTAGGATTAAGTCTCCTTTGCATTTCCCTCGATGGTTTGGCATTCTCTTCAAGGTTAATGTGGTGCATGCAAATGGTGGGACTAATTCCTTTGAGATCTGAGATGGTCCATCCTAAGGCCTCTTTGTGTTCCTTAAGTACTTCTAAGAGCTTA
>NW_020653077.1:0-605 GCF_003573695.1 Papaver somniferum | reverse complement strand
CAACATCGTTAGCATCCTCTCCAGCACCTCCCTTACGGTTTCTCCTATTACGCACATTCTGCCACTCCCCTTTCGCATCAGCCTTAGATGATTTCTCATCATTCTTTGGTTGTCTTCTACATTCATCATCATTATGAACAATTATGCATCACTTCATACAAAATTTAGTTGATTTTGGGATATCCAAGTATTGCCAAAACGTCCTCCCCCCGGCTGTTATCTTAATTCTACTTGGAATATGTTTTGCAAAATCCACATCTACCAAAACTGAAGCAAATTTTCCGTACTCCAGATTTAGGGTTCTTTGATCAACCACTATTGGAGTCCCTAAAAATTTTCCCATTGATAACAAGTTCTTCTCAGTCCATAGTTCTGCATGTAAACCAGGAAAGTGAACCCAAACGTTTGCATGGGAAGTTTTTTGACGATCAGGATCAAAACCTGGGTACCAATCCATTAACTTGAGTTCATGCTGTTGAACAAACCACTTTGTACGTCTGATTCTCTCCTTAGTTTCCTCATCTTGTAACATAATAACAAAGAAACCTTTTCCCATAGTCATAAACCTAACAGAATTAGGGTTAATCTGCCATTGAGAGATTAAA
>NW_020653076.1:0-7151 GCF_003573695.1 Papaver somniferum | reverse complement strand
TTAGGGGCTTAATTACAACTAGTTTCATAATTAGCATTTTATTTTGGATGCTATTAACTTTTATTTTCATTCTTAATAAATTTCCTTTCGAATAAAAAGAAGAAAAATACCTTCATCTTCAGCGTACTCGAAAAGTCGTAGACAGCTTGATAAACACCAGCCATGGCCAGATCGTGAACATCCGCTCGTTTCAATGAAACTAATATATTACATTTCATTTTTGTCAAAATCAGCAAAACATTTGAAACAACTATATATCATGGCTACAACGGAAAAACAGCAGATCAATGTAATACATCCAACATATATGTACGTAATGAGCTTCGTTGAGGGGAGGATACAGCTAGTTTCTTACCACGACTCATTCTCACTCCTCCTCTAAAAACTTCAGTATTGTTGTAACACAAACTCAGTGTTCCGATGGCAGAAACCTAAGATGCATGATCGGGATCAAAATATAAGTGAACTACCCAATATACAATTAAATAATCTATCTTGCACGTTCAATTAAATCAAAGAACTGAATAAGTTCGATATTCCAATGGATTCACAGTTTAATTTTTATATCTATTTTTTTTGGATGAAATGGTTTCCTAGTTTCATACCTGAAGAATGGCATAACATTGGAAAGTTCCGCAATGCCGCAGAGTGGAAAGGTACTCTAGAGAATCCACCGCATGAGATAATGCATCAGTAACCATATCATTTAAACAACAAAGAGCTTTTTCGGAGTTTTCTTTGTATATCAAGTCCTGAAGCCCAACGACACAATTAGAGATATAAGAAGAATATGTACAGTGCCTAGAAGTACGTAAAAAATCTTAAGTGGAACGTGTAGCAGCCTCCTCACCTCAATTTTGTCAACATATTTACTCCAAATCTGGCTAGGCCAGTATATGCGTCCTCTTGGTATCTCAATCATATCGTCGTAAAAGTCTGTAATCATGTGTAATTTCTGCAAATACATATAATACATGGTAATAATTAATCCCCTAGAGTGGTTCGCTGTTAGCACTCACCATGTTAAGAGTAAGAATATAACCTCAGCCAGTATACCGATGGAACTGGGGAGGTGATCCGAAATCAGATCTTCCAAGTTCAAGGCGTGCATGATTTTCGACATTTCGAGGAAAACAACTCCAGTAACATTGCAAACATACTCGGTGTAATCATCAACCGTTTGTACCTGCAAAATATAATTGAATTGGTAATTATAGCCCCGGATGCGTTATTTTCAAAAAAGTGCGACGGCTTAAGCACTTATATATCCAGATAAAAAAGTATGTTGACCTCATTTAGTATAAACTTGGCCATTGCTGCACCCATTATTTTCATTGCGTTTTGAATTGAATTTTGACAACTGCAGAGCACTGAGAAGTTAGCATAATTGTTACGTGCAACTTTTCAGCGAAAGACAAGATGGATAGAACTTGTTAGTTCCGAAACTAAAATAAATTGTGTTCTTAGATAGAAAGAAAATAAAATCTTTTTTTTATGCAAAATTTATTAATAAATGACAAAGAAAACAGAAAGAGGGGGCTTGGCCAAACCTCAGAGAAAAAGAGAAAGTGAAAAAGAACAAAAGATAACATGTTACAAATTATTTGAATCGATAAGAAGACAGACTCGATCTGTCGCTACCCAAAGCTGCTCGGATAAAATAAAATCTGAAATCGAGCTATGCGAGGATATAGTTAGGCTCAACTAGCAATAACTCAATAATCAAGAGTATTGTAATTAGTTCCTTTGAGGTGTTGGGACACTTACCCTTTTGGAAGGTCCATCAATGCAGTTGAGATGTGATGATATTGGTCCATCAGGACTTTGTAGTGTTTGTCGCCACCTTAAATAATGAAACAGATCATGTTTCTAGCTAATTATCCATGAAAATAAAGACAATGCGATCACAAAGGTGCATGATACTGCTTACATGAAATTGGAAGATTGCGATCATATATGTGACGATGAAAATCTTCAAGGATAGGCACCTTTATCTCAGAAGGTATGGTAGGGTCATCCTCTGTGACAATCACATCATAAGATTATGTTAATACTTGCGCTTGGTGCATGATGAAGAAAATAGATTTGATGGATAACCCATAAACCATCGTTGCTAGTAAAATCAAAATGAGGTTAAATATACTGTTAATCTTGACGAATCACTCAAGCAAGATAAACGTAAAATCATCAAGTAACAACAGTGTGACGCATAATTGGAACTAACCAATTGTATCAATTGCCCTGCTCATACAATAGAGAATGCAGAACTGCAAGAAAAGAGATCAAGTTACATATGGAACTATATATACCGAGCAAAAACAAGCTAGCTAGGATATTGAAATGCATAGCATGCGCATGAAACAGTAAACATATGCTAACTCACAGCATCTAGTAACTTGTCGTGGCCTAAATATCGCTTCATAGCGAAGTAATATTTAGAGTGAGAATCGGTTCCAAGCATAGTGGGAATCTTGGAAGTCTTTCCAAACACAAGTTTCTGAACATCTCCTAGGAGAATGGAATAACAAAATTCCCAGTGAGATCCAAGAGGGATTTGTTTCTCACTAGTCTTCATGGCCATCTTCATTATCTCTGTTAATAAACTCCCTTCCATAATCATTTCTTCCATTTCCGATCTTTTTCTTTTCGTTTTTGGGTTACTTGCTTGATCAAATAGGAAGAATATTTTCAGTAGAAACTCTGCTACTACTACCTTTCCTTCCTTGATTAACTGTTATTTATATAGTCATATTCTCATAACTGAAACTCAAATCAACTTCGGAAGCTGTTTAGCTTACTATTTTGTGAACCGACAACCCCATCCTCACACATTTGTTTCCCTGACAGCACGAGCATTGTGGATCCATCTGCACAGCATTAACCACTACCACTAGTCCACCACGTTATTATTAGTCACCCTTAATATAGTATCATATCTTCATCATACCAATTATTGGAGCTACTTAATTTTTGGGGAGAATTATTTCTAGCCCATTTATGTATATATAAAGACCCACCATTAAGATGGTAAATACATAGAGCCCATAATTAGTTAATAGTATTTGTAGGTTACATACATAACCTTTATCTAAATTAGGTGAATAATATAGATTTCAAATAATAATAAAAAATAACAGCTTTGTAAAGTCAAAGTAAGAATTAAAAACAATTCCTAAATTAACGTCTTCGGTGGATTAATTAGGAAACTAATTCAATGTATTTTTTTTGACTTAAAAAACGTTTGTATCTTTTTCAAAAACTGTGATAATTTAATATGATAGGATAATCCCGAAAATAATTCTCCATAAATTCTATTTTCCTATTTTTCAATTTAAGTTTAAAAAGTGAAAAATATAATTTTAAACCGTTTCTAAATTATTTCCTAACAAAAATTCAAATTATCACACTAATATCATCTCATAAATCCAATTATTACTATTAAAATAATTATAATTATCATTAGGTCTGTCAACGGCACTAAACGTAATGGATATTGGCTCTGCGGATGCCGTTGCCATTAAAATTACCGGATATCCGATATCCGTTAAGTTCCGACGAAAATCTGAAATTCAATTCCATTACCTATACGTTGGACTTACCGGATAACGAATTTTTTTCGATACCATCCGGCATGTCACGGAACAAACACAGAACAAGTTACAAAGCTGCCACACAATTAGATAAAACAAGTTCTAAATGACTAAATCCAAGAAAATCAGTTCTAAAATCTACGCCACAAAAAAAAAACAAATGTTCATGTTATGAATCCATGCCACCAAATTACATGTTCAGATGTTCTAGCAAAAGAAAAAACCATGTTCTTGCACAAGAAAAGACAAAGGAACTCCATCTCCATGTGTTGCAGCAACTGCAAATACATTCATCCATCTTCACTGCCAACTGCATCTGCAAATGCATTCCTTCTTAGTCCGGAATTTCTGCATTTTGAAAGAAAAAATCAAAAGTGTTAGTTAAGCTGACAATGTCAGTGCAATAAGCCAATAAATATAAAAGAAAATAAAATATTAAGATGTATGGAAAGTTACCAGTAATACAACAATCACTGTCACTGAGACTGAGATCTGACATCCAATCACCCAAACAAAGCAACGCGTCAACAAGTTCTGGAGCTAATGAACTCCTATGAGATGTCAGAACCCTACCACCATCACTAAACATTGATTCTGATGCTACACTTGTCACTGAAACATCCAATATATCTTTTGCAATACTTAAGAGAGTTGGGTACTTAGGAGCACAATTTTTCCACCAACTTAAGATATCAAACCTTATTTCTTCAATGGTTGTGCCTTTAGGAAAAACTGGTTCTGCTACGTATGTCTCCAGTTATGACTTCTGAACCTCAAACACATTTTTTTCCATAATAAAATCATCAAAACCAAATTCATATGATGTTGTTGTAACTGCAGAGATCTCAATTCCAGCTGAATTCATTCCACTATCAAAATAATCGGGAACTGTAGTGTTGGTTTCATAAGAACAGTAAAGAGCACTGAGTGGAAACTCAAATTTGTTATAGTGACTTTGATAGTTTTAGACACCATATACTCTCTTCATAACAAACTCCACCCATCTAGCATTATACCTAGGATCTAAAACAATTCCAATGCCCATCAAAGTGTTACTTTCTTTCCATTAGCTATTAAATTTTATCCTCATATTCTTGGCCATGTCTCTGATATACTCATACTCACTTAATTCCTACATCTTAATGCATCGATTAACTTCTTGCACCCCATTATAATACAAATTTGTTGTGGGATACTTAATCCCGATAAATTTAGTTGAAATCACATATATGTATTCCTTGTTGCCACTCCTGAGAAGTTGGTAGTACCTTGAAGTCATTATCCAAATCATCTAGCCTAAGAAAATCTTGTCTCAAAAATATTTCATATTTAAGCATCTTAAAGGTGTAGTTCCACCTGGTATGCACATCTAAACCAAAAGATCTTGAAGCAAGAAGCTTAACTTGGGCAATAACACATTCAAATATCTCTTTTCTAGCCTGACTTGACTTGATATATTTCACACACTCTCTAACTGCATCTATAAATGGAGCAGCTACTTTCATTCCACACCCTACAATCAAGTGCAATACATGATTACTACACCTCATTTGGAAAAAATCCCCATCAAGAACTAGACAATCTTTTCTATCAAGCAATGACTTCAGATTTTCCATCATAACGTTGTTTGAGCTAGCATTGTCCGCAGCTACAACAAAAATCTTATTATCCAGGTTCCAATCTAGACTACTAATTTCACTACAGATGCTAGAACTTCTCCAGAATGTGGTGATGGTACTAAAGTGTATGTGAAGCACCCTCAAAGGTAGCAGCTGACTAATCCAAGAGATTAACTAAAAAAAAGAGGCACTAAGAATCTAAATCATAAACTGCTACACAACTTAACGCAAGAGGTATCCCCAGTATGAAATATATATATATATATAAAAGAACTCCTCTCAAATGATATATATACATTATTCATTTCATTTACAAATAGAATATACCACATAATAAACATAGTATAAATTAACCAACTACGGACTCAACTCCTCGAAACTTCCACTGTGCAACTCTGATCTGTCTTTGAAACTGAAAGTGAGAATGGATGAGCACATCATCCCTAAAAGGGGTGCCCAATATAAATAATATTTAACTTTAAAGTAATCATAAATAAGATTTGGAAAAAAATTCATGTATTCCGAAACATAAGCAGTGACCAAGTCACTGAAATAAACATACATGTATATGGAAAAACTCCTTCTTCAAACAATGTATAATAATATTGATGCCAATTCCACACCGGATAATAAATATTGATGCCAATTTCACACCGAATAAACCTAAAAGCTCAAAGGTATAAATGCGAGGGCACGTATCCTATATACCACAAGTGGAAATTCTTATTTCCCATAACAATTCATACGACAAACAAAATTGCAAGTCCTTTCCTAACAATGGAAAGATTCAAAGAATCACCAGAACAATAGTAATACAAATTAAACGAAGTATGGAATGTTCAATCAACCAAAGCATAAGTTTGTTAAACAAAAACTTTCCTAAGAGAAAATAACAATGGTTAAAAAGAGTCAAATGAAATTCCCACCTCTTTTGATAACAAGCCACGCCTACATCGAGATTCACGATTCACTGGTTCATCCTTTGAATCTATCGTTGTTAATATAGACTAACTTTTAATCACACAAGAACTCTAAGAATCTAGCCAAAATGGCTCACACAAGAATCAGACAAATTTAATTAATGGTTCTAAGCCCATATATGATTCTACACCTTTTAATTATATATATTTAACATATTTAAGGTTTCATTAACTTAATTAGGTTGATTTTGTAGTTCAATAGCTAAGTCTTATGAATATCTACAACCTTGTAGAAGAAACCAAAGGCTAAATCAGACCATAAGGGTCCAATTCATCAAACAAGAACACTAGCCCAAGCCCAAGTCCACTAAAACTGTCCAGTTAATCTAAGGTCCAATCCAAATGAGTTAACTAACGGTCACTAACAGTCAAGATCCAAGGTCAGTCCTGGTCAAATGGTTAACTGAGTCAAACATAAATCGGTCAACTCGGTCAAGATAGGGAAAATCGGTGAGTCAACTCAGTCAAACATCTGACTGGTTAAACAGATTCTGGCCTGAACCACTTGCACATGCCAAAGGCACTACTACACATCCAACTCTCACAAAAGTTCAACACCAAACTGATCTAATTCTTAACATTACAACATTATACAAATTCTTCATTTATGGCAACTATATAATTCAATTTAAATTACAAATACAAGTTACCTTGATCTGCAAATGCACGCTTTCTCCTAGAGATTCAAATCAACACCACCTATCCATCACTCAAATACTTCTCTCACATAACACCTCAACCCAAAAACATTGTCATTTCAAATTTATTAACCTATCACAGAACTTGACATTTATTAAACTTCAACACCAGCAATACTGCATACTTAAACATAATGTTTAACAACATCATCTCTTAACAGTATCTGCAAATGTGTAGCTCAATCCAATATTCTCATTTCAGAAACTCCATCTTCATATTCACCACAACTTATTCAGTTAAATTCAAAAAAAAAAAAAAATCAT
>NW_020653075.1:0-557 GCF_003573695.1 Papaver somniferum | reverse complement strand
TCACGGTTCCTCATTATTTTATTATTATTATTATTATTATTATTATTTCTCTAATTTCATGAAAAAACTCCTTGATTTCATGGTATTTTGCACAAATCATCAAATAATAAATAAAATTATGAAAACTTGTCGGACCGGGCCATTAGCCGGCCGGCCATGCCCTAGCCGGTCCGACATGCCCCTTTTTTTATTATTTTATTTTTTCCTTGAATTCATCAAATTCCTTGATTTCATGGTATTTCTCTCAAATTAGGAAAAATTACCTCAAATCATGAAAAATACTTAAAAAATATAAAAAATTATGAAAATTCATGGGACCGGGCCCCTAGCCGGCCGGCCACGCCCGCACGGTCCCACACGCCCGTGTTTTTATTATTTTAATATTTTTTGCTTCCTTGAACTCATGAAAACTCCTTCAATTCATGGAAACTCCCTAAATTCATCAAATTTCTTAAAATTCTTCATAAAATCATCAAAAATATTATAAAATTAAGAAAATGGCACCATGGGACCGTGATCACGACCGGCCGACCATGCCTTGGCCTCGGCGGTCCCAC
>NW_020653074.1:0-387 GCF_003573695.1 Papaver somniferum | reverse complement strand
AATTCAAGGAAAACTAATAATAAAATAATAAAACAAAGGGGCGTGTGGTACCGGCTAAGGCATGGCCGGCCAGCCAAGGCCCGGTCCCATAAGTTTTCATAATTTATTTTATTTTATTATTATTTGATGATTTGTGCAAAAATACCATGAAATCAAGGAGTTTTTTCATGAAATTAGAGATATAATAATAATAATAAAAAATAATAATAAGGAACCGTGGGGTGTGGGGCCGGTTGGGACCAAGGCATGACCGGTTGGTGGTCACGCCCCACACTCCTTTCCTTAATTTTATATTTTTTCTATGGATTTATGGAAGTACCATGAAACCGAGGAGTTTCCTCGAGACGAAGGAAATTTGATAAAATGAGAGAATTTTCATCAAATCAT
>NW_020653073.1:0-386 GCF_003573695.1 Papaver somniferum | reverse complement strand
TATAAACAAATCCGCGTCGGCGGCGCCAAAAATTGATCGAATTTTATATAGTGGTAAATAGAGTTGTCGTTCACTCGGACTTGATGAGATTGATTTTAAGAATTAATAAACTAAAATAAAAGAAAAATATATACAAAATATTGTCACAAGATGAAGAGAGTTACTGGGACTAGGATTTCGTCGAATTCATAACATAGGGTTTGATTTATTTATTCTCAACAATTAAATCTCAATAAATAAAATTAACATGGACTCTGATTTTGTCAAGGTAGATTCTCAAAAGATTAGTTGTAAATCCTAAGCATGATGTATCAAAACATTTAAGCTAAGCATACCTCATCAAATTAAATGACAACCAATTAATTCAAATCATATTTCAATTAAAA
>NW_020653072.1:0-358 GCF_003573695.1 Papaver somniferum | reverse complement strand
TTTGTTAACCGCACCCAAACGTGTACATTGTTGGTTCAACAATAGTTTACCAAAAGGTTAACCATATGAGCCCCATACGAAGCATGTTCGTGTTCACCTTAACTAGTTTAAATGACTCAAATGAACTAGTTAAGAGAGTTGTTCAATTGCAAGTAAATCTTATGTAACTACTTAAGACACAATTGAAGAAAAGATGATTTGATTCACTCGAATCGGTTCATGAACTTTAATAGACATGGTTTGCAAATGCATTCCTTAGTCTTTTAAGATTAAGTTCAGAAATCATCTTTAGATATATAACCTTCTCAAGTTCGCAGACTAGGTTTGCAAACTTAATACACCGGATAGAGTTTACAAA
>NW_020653071.1:0-367 GCF_003573695.1 Papaver somniferum | reverse complement strand
TTACGTCGATCCAGACGATATGAGAGGCCATAATGTCACAATCATCTCACAATTAGATGATATGAGCGACAAAATGCTGGATCGGCAATGCTGCAACTCATTTTGGTTGCCTACGTACCCTTCGCCACTCTAAAGGGATCAAGCACATACCATAGTTCATCCTCCAAGAGACAAAAACTTATTCCAACTCGTTTGCAAGGCCGTATCCCGACAAAGATGGTAATTGCCTGGTCCGTAGGCCATTTCGTCAAAGATGCATAATGATAATGTGTCATCGGGTCCGCGACATGGCATAATGATGCCTAAGCATCAAATGCCCTCTTCGAAAGGATACGAAACTATAAATGATCCTTAGAAATCATTTATA
>NW_020653070.1:0-271 GCF_003573695.1 Papaver somniferum | reverse complement strand
TCTTTTTTTGTGTTTAATTGTTTTACAAGAAAAATATATGTTTCGACCCATGCCCATGCGCGTGAACCAAGCACCAAGTCCGTGTCTACTTGAAATTATTTTTTGCAAGTTTTTAACTTGATAAATAACTTATTAAAGAGTTTTGTTTATGGAAAAAATTCTTTTTTGTGTGTAATTGTTTTACAAGAAAAATACATGTTTCGACCCTTGCCCATGTGCGTGTACCAAGCACCAAGTCCGTGTCTACTTGAAATTATTTTTTGCAAGTTTT
>NW_020653069.1:0-412 GCF_003573695.1 Papaver somniferum | reverse complement strand
AAATTATCAATGGTATTGCACAATAGCGTCGCAGAACAATTTCAGAAACGACGTCAGCAAGGATCATGAGAAAGATGTGATAGTCTTGCGAAAATTAGAGAGCTTGCGAAGTTAACATTTGTAAGGTTGCGAGAATGTCGCAAACCATATCCGAAAATAAAGGACAGATTAGCTGTCATCCACTATGTATTTCCTTATAAATAGTCATTCGAGTTGCAAAGGAGAGAGAGAGCTTTTTGAGTAAGAAACAAGTAAATAGGAGAGAGAAAGTTCAGAGCAGAGTTCATTCTTGATTTCTTTATCTTTCTTTTAAGAACATTCAAAAATTAATCAATAAAATTAAGAGTGTAAACCTAAAAATGAGTTGATCAACAATGAAATCATATGAGGGGTGTAGTGTAGGATTTCCTGC
>NW_020653068.1:0-611 GCF_003573695.1 Papaver somniferum | reverse complement strand
GAGTTTATATCTCTCTCTTGATTTGATTTACTCAAGCAGGAACTGCGAGTTCTAAACAAATACAAGGAATAACATGGATGGTACCAAAGACCAATATCCAAGGATCAATCAACAACCAAAGGTCGGATTTCCAATTGATTGATTCAAATGAACAACCTGTATTATTTCAATTATAAAGATAAAACAATATAATACGGAAACTGAAATAACACAGACACCAGAAAATTTTTTAACGAGGAAACCGCAAATGCAGAAAAACCTCGGCACTTAGTCCATATTAAACACACATTGTATTAAGCCGCTACAGACACTAGCCTACTCCAAGCTAACTTAGGACCGGACTGTAGTTGAACCCCAATCAATCTCCCACTGATCCAAGGTACAGTTATGATCCTACGCATCTGATCCCAGCAGGATACTGCGCACTTGATTCCCTTAGATGATCTCAATCATAACTAAGAGTTGATACGATCCAAAATCGCAGGCTTTGACAATAAATAAATCTGTCTCACACAGACAAGTCTATCAAAGGATCAATCTGTCTCCCACAGATAAACCCTAAAGGTTTTGTTCCGTTTTTTGATAATAATCAAGGTGAACAGGAAGCAATT
>NW_020653067.1:0-626 GCF_003573695.1 Papaver somniferum | reverse complement strand
GGTTTTATGCAATTTTTTTTGTTAAAATAAACGAAATGCTTAATTACTCCCCCACACTTAAACCTTACATTATCCTCAATGTAATTGAATCGTCCAAGTAAAGTCAAGGTGGGAAATCCTAGTATGATATGGAACAAGAAAACTAAATAAACAAAACAAACAAAAAAAAGTAAAAGGATAAGAAATACAAAACCTATAGGTTGCCTCCCATTAAGCGCTTGTTTTAAAGTCGATGGCCCGACTTAGATCTTGCATGATTCATTAGCCCGCATCAATCTCTATAATGAGAAAACATGACTTCGCATCACTTGGGTATCTCACTGTCTCAAACATATTGAAGCGGATGACCGCACCATCAAACTCCATAGTCAATGTCCCATTTTGGACATCAATCTTCGTTCCAGCGGTGCTTAAGTATGGTCTACCCAATAGCAAAGGTGTAGACTTTGGAGAGTTATCATCATTCATGTATAAGACATATAAATCGGTCGGGAATACAAGCTCATTAACCTGCACCGAAACATTCCCTTTCGGGTAAACATTAGATCGGTTAGCAAGTTCAAGAACTACTCCGGTCTCCTTAAGAGGACCGAGATTTAAAGAATCATAAATCGAGGAAGGCATAA
>NW_020653066.1:0-1206 GCF_003573695.1 Papaver somniferum | reverse complement strand
TTCGTCATTGTATGATGAATCGCCATGAAGTCCTTGAGCTCAACTACACTTTTCTATCCTAGTCCGAGACTTAGCTATGTAGGCTAGAAATCAAGACTTATAGTTTTGATCACTAACATTGAAAAACATGCTTGAGATAGAAACGCATGCGAGGTTGATCGAGCTATGCTCTAACACATGTGTGTACTTGTCCCACGGTCATAGGCTTGATCTAAACCATTCAAACATGCCGTTGAAGTTGGATGGTTGTGATCAATTTAAGACACTAGTGGACTTTCCTGTTACCCTTAAAGCATCACGCCGGCCAAACTTCGAGCAAGCGTTTGCTCCTCCCTAGTTAGGTCGTGAGAAGGTCGGTCAAGTAAGTAGAAAGGGGGACCGCCGGTGTGCAGGACAACGCTTGTCCAACTGGTCATGGGACGATCTATGTCGTCCAACCATGCGGGAAAAGTTGGACGGTCGCGATCTGTATTGAGACCGACATTGGCAGTCTTGTGCATACAAGCTTTTCCAAGCTGCTTCACACCAGCCCAACCATCCTACTTTAGGCTGGCGTTCGGTAGTTATTTGGGAGGCGTGGTATGTATTCGACCGACATTGGCAGTCTTGTGTATTTAATTCACAGAATACTGGGATTGTTGCCACATGCTTCATTCTAGGTGAATTAGTAAAGTGAAGAAGTATTCATCACTTATCAATGGTTTTATCCTTTGAAGGATGTCAGCGCATAAATTTGGTTTTACAATTTTAGCTCTGAACTAAAATCCACCATCAACATTAAGTCCCCTGCCTAGCACACACAATGGTTGCACTATTGTGGGGTAGGCATTAGATGGTGACATACATATGTGAAAAAAAAAAGATAAAGGAGGCTTACCTGGAAGATTTTTGACCGACCGCTAGCAATTGTCCATGTAAACGCGCCGGTGCAAGCATGGAAATTTTGGGTGGGACCGGTTTCCCTTCTTGCGCGTTCAAATCAAAAGAGGAATCATTTTTCTATTGGGATTCTCCAATTATTTATTTACAAAAGGGACTGACCCCTTTTCTTTTCTCACATATTTTTTTTTCTTTGGCCAGCTCCCGTCCGCGACATCCACTGCCGCCGATCACGCCGCTGCCAACACCGTCGGAGCTTGCCGCCGTCGTTCGTCCGTCCGCAGCAAGGTAAGCGTCCCGTTTTTTTTTTTTTTTTTTTTTTTTTTT
>NW_020653065.1:0-1206 GCF_003573695.1 Papaver somniferum | reverse complement strand
TTCGTCATTGTATGATGAATCGCCATGAAGTCCTTGAGCTCAACTACACTTTTCTATCCTAGTCCGAGACTTAGCTATGTAGGCTAGAAATCAAGACTTATAGTTTTGATCACTAACATTGAAAAACATGCTTGAGATAGAAACGCATGCGAGGTTGATCGAGCTATGCTCTAACACATGTGTGTACTTGTCCCACGGTCATAGGCTTGATCTAAACCATTCAAACATGCCGTTGAAGTTGGATGGTTGTGATCAATTTAAGACACTAGTGGACTTTCCTGTTACCCTTAAAGCATCACGCCGGCCAAACTTCGAGCAAGCGTTTGCTCCTCCCTAGTTAGGTCGTGAGAAGGTCGGTCAAGTAAGTAGAAAGGGGGACCGCCGGTGTGCAGGACAACGCTTGTCCAACTGGTCATGGGACGATCTATGTCGTCCAACCATGCGGGAAAAGTTGGACGGTCGCGATCTGTATTGAGACCGACATTGGCAGTCTTGTGCATACAAGCTTTTCCAAGCTGCTTCACACCAGCCCAACCATCCTACTTTAGGCTGGCGTTCGGTAGTTATTTGGGAGGCGTGGTATGTATTCGACCGACATTGGCAGTCTTGTGTATTTAATTCACAGAATACTGGGATTGTTGCCACATGCTTCATTCTAGGTGAATTAGTAAAGTGAAGAAGTATTCATCACTTATCAATGGTTTTATCCTTTGAAGGATGTCAGCGCATAAATTTGGTTTTACAATTTTAGCTCTGAACTAAAATCCACCATCAACATTAAGTCCCCTGCCTAGCACACACAATGGTTGCACTATTGTGGGGTAGGCATTAGATGGTGACATACATATGTGAGAAAAACAAGATAAATGAGGCTTACCTGGAAGATTTTTGACCGACCGCTAGCAATTGTCCATGTAAACGCGCCGGTGCAAGCATGGAAATTTTGGGTGGGACCGGTTTCCCTTCTTGCGCGTTCAAATCAAAAGAGGAATCATTTTTCTATTGGGATTCTCCAATTATTTATTTACAAAAGGGACTGACCCCTTTTCTTTTCTCACATATTTTTTTTTCTTTGGCCAGCTCCCGTCCGCGACATCCACTGCCGCCGATCACGCCGCTGCCAACACCGTCGGAGCTTGCCGCCGTCGTTCGTCCGTCCGCAGCAAGGTAAGCGTCCCGTTTTTTTTTTTTTTTTTTTTTTTTTTT
>NW_020653064.1:0-335 GCF_003573695.1 Papaver somniferum | reverse complement strand
TCACAAAACTCTCAACAAATATTATCAACTAATCAGAATGGTTGGTTGTTAGACCACGGTATTTGATTCGCCAAATACATCAAAATCATTATTGTATACTCTTTCATATGTATGGCGCAACCCAATCCCTGTTTTTCAAGTTTCGAATCCCATACTTTTTTTAATCTAAATTTATCAAAAAAAGGAAATTCACTCTTGACAGTTCTATGTGTTGTATATGTAAATCCTAGATGTAAAACTATCCGGAATTCGTCCCTAAAAAGGTAGAGAAGAGGCGGAAAAATATATGCTGAAATAAGAAATAATGGCCAATGTGAAAAAAATGAATCATAAAT
>NW_020653063.1:0-2288 GCF_003573695.1 Papaver somniferum | reverse complement strand
TTTTTTCTTTGTTTTTATAATAATTTTTTTTTCATGATATCTCAATCATTCTAATTCACCCTAGCAGTGGTAACAACTTGAATCGTGTGCCCCACCTAATCACTTAGAGAAACATAGTTTAAAATGAAAAAAATAAAAATAGAAGTGAAAAGGACTCAACGAAATATGGTGAAACTATCATGTTATTTCTAACACCTGAGCTCTGTGCCTTTATGAATAGACTCTTCTATATGTTGCCATCTAATCAGATTGGTTCCTCAACTCCTACGATCAAAATGCTTCCATCCACTTAGATTAGTTAGTGTAATCCTAAATAGGCATAAATTTCTAAGCTCTGGAGTTTATAAATGCAACTAAAAAGTTTCTCCCATACCCCCAAACTTAAATCTAACATTGTCCTCAATGTTCTAAAGATAAAATTAAAAGCATGAACAACGAGAAATTGTTACCATTTGAAGCAAAAGAGATAAGGAAAGATATTACCGTGTCGCATGAATGTTGGGTTACCTCCCAAGAAGTGCTAAGTTTAAAGTCTTCAGCCAGACTAAGAAAGGATTAGTCACCTCATAGAATCATAAAGTAATAGCCGAAATTTTTGTGGGTCATCAAAATCAAATAGAACTATCACAAATAAAAGGAATCTGCAACCTGCCAAGAAAATTAACAAATAAAGCGCACCCTTGTCTAGTTTCCAATTTTAAGACAACTACATCTAGTTGTGGTTCAGGTTCAGGTTCTATAACTGGGTCCAAATAAAATATTTTCATGGGTTGGAATTCCTCAAAGCTAAGATCCGGTTCAGGTATTAGAGTATGAAGAAACTCAAGTAAAAATTTAAAAGCACATAATAATAACCTGAATAATTGAGTATCCTTAAAGTCAATCAGTTTTGACTCACACAATCGACCACGATGAAACTGGTGGTCAATCTTAAGCAAATGTATCAACCCTAATCTCTTAAAATAATTAGGTTTAGTCTCAAAACTAAATAATTGACACATCTGAAATTTATACGTTCCCACAATTGGTTGAAAAATATTTGGTGGGAAAACAAAGTCGATCTTAGTATCATAGCCTGGTCTAACCTCATCAACCAGAGGATGGGTTTCTAACAACTGAACTTCCTTATGGACATCACTAGGTTCAGGAAAACGTGTGTGAAGATAATCTTGTAAAATGGTTGAGGCACATGGAGAATGATAATCACCCCCAAACTTGGAGTTTTGGGTGTCTCTAGATAGACTAGCTACAATTTCCCTAATTTTTAGATCATCAGAATCATGAAAACGGTCAATTGCTTCTTCTAGGTTATACTCAGGTGATGCCTCCTCACACATGTTTAAATGCTCTACGAGTTCATCTTCTTCGTCTAAGACTATTGTTTCTAAATCGCTAGACTCTACAATATTTTTCTCAGAATAAACTCGTTCCTCCAAACCATTATCAGCTTCGTAATCAAAAGGAAATACTACATCGTTTAAAACGGGGGTATCTCTAGTCAAATCCTCGTCCTTTTGAATAGGTGAATAATTCTTAAAATTATTTGGATTTGAACTAGAAATAGTAGTATCATTGTAAAGCTCAATTGGAGTAACAGATTCCTGATCACTATGCCTATATGTGTCAAATTCTTCATCAGCACTATCCTCATCATAATCATCATAATAACATGAAAATGGTTGAACCTCATCTAAAAAAGTAGTGTTACCAATTCTAACCTCGGCATCTTGATTATGCAAATAACTATCCTCATTTTCAAGGGTACTATTGGAAACACTATATTGGAAATTAAGACTATATTGAGCAGTTCTGTTCTGGGACTCTAATAAAAGCTTTTGAATCGACTCACATGACTTCCTTATGGTATCGTGTATAGAAGGTTCACTCATGGGTGCATTTTGTTTATTCATTTCTAACACAAACCTATTTGTATTCTCAGTTAATTGTTTGAGAGACTCTTCTAGAGGAAGAACAGGTTCAGAAGGATCATAATAGGGACTAGTTTTCAACATTTTCATTATATTGTCCAAAGACGAGGAACTAGTACTATAATAATCCTTATTTTCTTGCTCGTATGACCGGTGTGTGTGTGTATAGTAATTGGGCTCACCATGGTATGAGCCGTAACCTTGAAAAGGTTGATGTTCCCAATCATTATTCACACTATGGTTAAAATTGTAACGTCCATTTTGAAACTCAGTCGGATATTCGTTGTATTGGCTATTGTGATACCAGTTCGACATTCTTTTGCAGGGGTGTGAGTTATCACAAAATAAAACCCACTGACA
>NW_020653062.1:0-288 GCF_003573695.1 Papaver somniferum | reverse complement strand
TCCATCAACGGGATTTCTCTACATCACAAGCCCCTGCATGATTGAGGAACTTCCTCTCTTCACCAATCACATCCAGTATGAAAACTGCTGATGATATCTACCACAACAACGTCGACTCACTGACAAAGCCACTTCATGGTAAAGTTACGCAGGAGCATTCAGGTTGAACTCTCAGTACACCTTCATCTTAGGGACGCTCAACTCATCAACTAGTTCGTGAATGTAAAAGGCTCACTGGATGGAGGAGCAAAGATTATATCTATAATCATGGTTCTAGCCTTTTTCGGT
>NW_020653061.1:0-740 GCF_003573695.1 Papaver somniferum | reverse complement strand
TTTCTGGGAAGATTCTCTTCCAAGGTCCACATAAAAATGGACTGTGGAGGTACTATATAAGTTTTGAATGCATATTTTGTATAATGATGAAATATCTGGAAGTGTGCTAGCAAGCACCAATGATGTTTTGAAGTCTCGACAGAGTGAGTTTTAGATACAGAAGAAGATACTTAGTCATTCAGTATAAATTTAAAATATATAAAACATTGAAAGCTCGGCCAGACAAGGCTCTAATATTTCCAATATATATTTATTCTTTAAAGAGGTTACATGATCAATTGGAGACTCCTGTAACAATGGTTTTATTTCAATTCTCTCGCGGGATGTAAAATATGAATTTTATACTTCTAGTGCGATTCAAAGACGCATAAAATCCCCATGTTTCTATAACTGAGTAGAAGAGATTTGTCAATTTTAGCCTTCGTCAAAAATCCACCATCAACAACAGTTCAAAATAATAATCGGGAAACTTCTCTCCAGGCTAAGTACTTCAAAAAAAAAAAAAAGTCATCTTCTTCATACTCCTAAGAAAGGAGATTCAAACTTGGCTTTGGAAGAAAATTAGTAGTAACATTGAATTAATTAAAAGTTTGGTTGTTAGTCCTCATGGGAGGGTAAAAAGATTCTAGTCTAGAACGATAAATGGCTACCTGAACCTGATCACCCTCGTATTCCTGCATCCACTGCCACTAATCATGAAGAGCCTAGTTAAAGATTTGGGGTATGAGGAAAGTTTAGGA
>NW_020653060.1:0-473 GCF_003573695.1 Papaver somniferum | reverse complement strand
TTTTGCCTTGTTGCTGTTGCGGAGATATGGGGAGCTCATTCGTCTCATCAAATCGATCACTTCCATTATAAAGGAGCTAAGTATCAATAACTTTTGCTTATTTGATTTTTCCTTGTTTTTGATTATTGCACCCAACAATCTTAAGACATTATAATTTGTAATAATCGAAAATGGTTGGTTGGTTTGTGAATCATGGATGTTAATTGTGGAGTGAAAAACAAAAATAATTTTTTGGTCTGCTGTAGAGTTTCGAGATTATCTATTAACCTAGAAGGAATTTCAATGAACCCTTTTGACACAACGTAGTAGACATCCTGATAGTTACCCACGAAAAATTTCAGAATTTTTGGAGTTGTAAAAGTATTTTTTTGATATTTTACAAAACAGACAAATGTTCCTGAAAAATTCTGACGGGCAAACTTTTGTTGTTAACTAAAGTATTTTTTATGGGTAATCATGAGTTTTTTGATATG
>NW_020653059.1:0-460 GCF_003573695.1 Papaver somniferum | reverse complement strand
TTGTGTCTGAATATGAGACTGGAAGATCAGACATGGAAGTGGCACACAAGGTTAGGACACATAAGTTTCAGAACCTTAAAAACTATGTCTCAGAACAAGATGGTTCGAGGGATACCATAACAAAACGGAGTGGTGGAGAGGAGAAACATGACTCTAATGGAGATGACAAGAAGTTCTTTGAAGGCTATGCAGGTACCTAATTATCTATGGGGAGAAGTTATTGGTCTTAAGTGGATCTTCAAAATAAAACGGCATGCTGATGGTACTGTCAATAAATACAAAGCAAGGATTGTAGCTAAAGGATATGTACAAGAATCAGGCATAGATTTTGATGAAGTTTTTGCACCAGTTGCTAGAATTGAAACAATACGCTTATTAATTGCAGAGGCAGCATCCAACTCATGGTAAATTCACCACTTAGACGTTAAGACAACATTCTTACATGGTGAATTGCGAGAAT
>NW_020653058.1:0-501 GCF_003573695.1 Papaver somniferum | reverse complement strand
GATATGTATATATTCAGGAACATTTGATACTTTTGATCCAAAGTTTCCTTTAGCCACGAAAGAAGAGTTTGAAATTTTCTTACTCATTGGATCAACATAGCAGTCATTTGTCCTTATAACATTATTTCTTTTACAATTGTTAAAAGGCTTTGTCCTTAGAGCATACCTCGGTTGAACCCACCAAGAGTTGGTATGTCAAGTTTGGTTGTCATATTTTAGTGAACCAAAACTCATTTAAGATTCGCTTGATTAATGTACTAGAGTCAACTTCGTATAGGTTAGCTTGAAAGTATTATGATATGAGACATTACACGTATTGCGAAGACTTGAAGTAAGGAGCTACAACCACAACATCATCCTTCCACTTGAGGTTAGTGATATTTGACTTGAACTGTTTCATTCCCTAACGTATATTTCAAGTCGTGCATACTGAAAAGAAAACTGCGAAGCATGAACACTCTAGATAGACATAGTATTAAGGAATACAATACGAGGTTTATT
>NW_020653057.1:0-995 GCF_003573695.1 Papaver somniferum | reverse complement strand
GGAACCTTCCCTGAAGGGCTTGGAAGCCAATGTTGATGAGTCCCAGGAGAATCTGCATTCGATTTTGGAACCTGCTGCTGTGGAGCGAGAGCAGCAGCTAGGGCATGCTGGAGTAGAACCTTCGATGAAGGTTAATACGGGCTTGGGAGAATATGTCTATGAGTCTGAGGAAATTGATCGTTTTTGGACCGTTGATGAGATTACCCCTTTTGCTTGGGACAACACAATTGAAAAGTAACAATGAAAATGTCCATGTATTTTCATACAAGTTAGAATACCCTATTGATTTTTGTCATATCGAAGTAACGATCGAGAGTATCAGTTGAAAATTTCTATATATATATATATATATATATAGATGAATATAAAAAACATCTTAGGGTTCCGTGTTGTTTTTAAAATGGAGGAGACAGTAGAGGTGAAATATCTGCCGCTTGTTTGAGATCTATTCTCAGTTTTGCGTAACCATGCTGAATATGCGTGGGCGTTCGTGATTTGGATTTCCATACGTTTGATTGGATTATATCTTCATCTTCTTCTAATCATGCTGTTGGTGCCACCTGCAGCAATGTCAATGTCGACAAGGATGCGTCCTCTATGAGTTCTGTCGACTATCATTACGCAGAAGCAGATGAAGACGGTGAAGGAGGAGGAAGAAATAAGTTATGCTTAGCCCATCATGCACTGCTTCAGCCAAGTTCTCATGCATGTAGATGGAAAATATTTTTACACTTAAATGCTGATGGGTGTAAGGCTGGTATTATTGTCCTGTGCAATTCGATTAAAGTTCCAGGTCCCATTTATCAAATATGCAACTGCCGTAATGTTATTGTCCATTTTTTGAATTTTCAGTGTTGCATGCATACTACGTACGTTTAAATGACTATATAATCCATTCAGAACGTTGTCAGCTTATAAAAGATCTGTTAAAAATGTAGCAAAATCATGGCATAGTTTCTTGAAACAAGTTGACCGACTGAAGATTTTTGCAAATA
>NW_020653056.1:0-2421 GCF_003573695.1 Papaver somniferum | reverse complement strand
CGAGAAAGAAAGTGGCTCCAAGCTCAAAACCTGACCAGGAGTGGGACTACTATAAATCGGGAAACTTCGTAAGAACGATGAATCCGACCATTTACTAGTAAGATTCTATCAGAATATTCTCTGAACCCTTAAACAAACCCTTTTTTGGCGACTACGAGAAAAAAAGTGGCTCCGAGCTCGAAACCTGGCCGGGAGTGGGAAAACGAAAAAGCATACCACAGAAAAGAAAAAGCTAAAAAATATATAAAAATCATTACACATGAAAATTGTACTACAAAAACCTAATAGCATTTCGTAGGGTTGTGAGACATCATATAACAACTCTTCATTCTTCTTGTCTGAAACAACATATGAAAACTCTTCCTTCTTGTAGTGTGAAACAACATATGACAACTCTTATTTCTTGTTGTGTGAAACAACATATGATAACTCTGTTTACCAGTAGCACTAAATTCTCTAACAACTCTTCATTAAAGTCAACAGTATGCATACTTATGATTCACGAATTCAAGCTCAAGGGGTATGCGTATCACTGCCAGCTCGTGAAAGTCATGCCCAATGGGTATGCAAACCGTACTTTCCCATATTCTCGAAAATAAAACCAACTAAATGATCTTTGGAAATATGTATATAGAGTTTATATTTTTGTCGTTAAAGAGAGGATAAATTAGGATTTTATGATTTCTCAATGTGAGTTACAAGAGGTTGAGCACGAACATTCTTCGCCTAAACCACACACAAAGGTCGTTCAAAGGTATGCGTATCGGGTATGCATACCTCTGATTCACGAATGCAGGCTCAAGGGGTATGCATATAACTGACAGCTTGTGAAAGTCAAATCCAAGGGGTATGCGTACCTTCCCCTATTCCTGAACTCAAACCCAAGGAGTATGCGTACCATTGGCAGCTCGTGAAAGTCACAAATTCTCTACTCTTAGATTGGTGAAGATAGGTCATGATAGTTCATGTAAATGAGAATGAATCTTAGAGACCGAAGATCAATTTAACTTAATGTTCATTGACCTAGCCAATTTCACCTGTTATCTATCAATTTTTATCCAAAATATCGCTCGACCTCACTGTACTTTTCTTTGATTCGTTGGATTTATATGGTTAGTATGAGTAATAAGAGGTTGAGCAAAAACAGTCTTCGCATACACATAATGGTTCTATGGTTTCTCAATGTGAGTTACAAGAGGTTGAGCACGAACTGTCTTCGCCTAAACCACATACAATGGTCGTTCAAAAGTATGCATACCTCTTATTCACGAATGCGGTCTCAAGGGGTATGCATAAACTGCCAGCTCGTGAAAGTCAAATACAAGGGGTATGCATACCTTCCCCTATTCCTGAAATCAAACCCAAAGAGTATGCGTACCATATTGGTTGCTCGTGAAAGTCACAAATTCTCTAATCTTAGGTCGGTGAAGATAGGTCATGATAGATCATGTAAATGAGAATGAATCTTAGAGATCGAAGATCATTTTAACTAAATGTTCGTTGACTTTAGTCAATTTCACCTGTTATCTATCAATTTCTATCCAATATATCACTCGACCTCACTCTGTTTTTCTTTGATTCATTGGGTTTATATGGTTAACCCAAGTGTATTTGATTCATTGGGTTTATATGGTTGATCCCTTATCCCCTAAATCTAACGGTTTTATTATTCGGGACTTTCGGTCCGGTACGACACGGTACTTGTATTGGACCGTGTACCTGTACCCCCAGACCTCGGTTCCTATTTTTTGGACCGGTACCTATACCTTGTACCTCGGTTTGGCCTCCTCAAATCAAGTTTCCGTCCACTTCACTTAATTTTGTAAGTTATCCATCAATCTTACCAAATTTGGCCGCCTCAATTAGTTTCACTCAGATTTCATCGTTTCTTTTTTCTTCCGGTTATCCATCATTTTAACTAAACGTCCATTGATTTTAGTCAATTTCACCCGTTATTGATCAATCTTATCCAATATCGCTCAACCTCAGATTTATAGTTACCTGTTAATTCTACCCGCTCCCTAGCATTGAGCTTGCTAGATTGACTCGAGTCTTCCAAGCGGATCTTAAAAATGACTTCTTCTTTTTTACTTTTAATCGAATACCACATCCACATAAACAATTTTTTTCTTACACATTTGTGCATTTAGTGTTTAGGTGTAGATTTTGGGCCATATATGTAGACGTTACGATGGATCTCGATTCAATATTGCTAGTTTAGGGTTCCATTATAGATTTTTAATTATAGTGTCATTGATGAAATTTATTTCGGTTCCAACCAATAGATTTATAATTTCGATGAAAATTGATTAGTGAGTGGTGAACTATACAAAATCAAATGGAAACGAAATAAACAAGCTTTATCCGAAATGTATATAAACGAAGTATGAAATCGATGAAATGTGGATGATTCCTACAGGG
>NW_020653055.1:0-536 GCF_003573695.1 Papaver somniferum | reverse complement strand
ATCAGCTAACTCCTTATTAGCAAGAATCTCCAAAGCTCTTGCATCCTCCTCAGCTATGTTTGAAGTGTTAGTTGCAACAACATCTTCAATCACATCATCAGCTTCAACAACCACCTTATCAATCTCCTCGGTCCCAGTTTCAAATCTATTAGAAAGTGTTAAGTTTTCTAAAGATCTAGCTGGTGAAGATCTTCTTGAAGTCCTAGTGGCCTCACTAAAACTAGCTTCCTCGGTAACAGCCACACTTGGAATTTTAGCCGGAGATTGATGCAAGTCAAAAACCTGCTTCCTCAAGTCCTCTAGCTTAGCTCTAGCAATATCCTGTTGAATTTTGGCAGCTTCAGCATCAGCCTCCCGTTGCCTAGTTGCCTCCTTCATTGCCTCATAATTTCTATAAGCTTCCATCTCTTGAATCTCCAAATCAACATCATCTTCCTTAGATAAATTATCATGCACCAGCTCCTCAAGTGCTGCACCAACACTTCGCAAAACCAACTCCGCATCATCATTGCGGACATACTCCGCATCTTCTGTAC
>NW_020653054.1:0-345 GCF_003573695.1 Papaver somniferum | reverse complement strand
CTTTAGACCAGGAAAGGTTCGGATGGTTTCTCCAACCAGGATTATAGGTTTCTGAATATGGGTCAAACTTCTGACGGTTATCGAATCTAGTGTTATTATAGAGAGCATTGGCTTGCTCTTCATTATTCTGGCCTTCCCAAAAAGGCTCCAATCTACCACTAGTGTGACCCACTTCTAAAGCTTCTAACCTTTTCGCTATAGCAGCAATTTTGGAATCTGATCCAAAGTTTCCTTCTACCCTATTAATGTTTCCTCTGCCTAGAAGAATTGTTTTCTGGGGTCCCCTATTACTTTCCCATTGTTGGGTCTTTTCGGCGATTTCATGCAAATATGTCATCGCATCAT
>NW_020653053.1:0-927 GCF_003573695.1 Papaver somniferum | reverse complement strand
TTCTGGTGCGATTCGCCTCATCTTTTGTCGGACTGGCTTGAAGCTTGGGTCGATCCTTAGATGGTGACAGCATACCTCCGGATCTATACCCTCCATATCGTGCATGTTCCATGCGAATGCGTCCATGTTTCCTTTAGCACCGCCACGAGATGGTTTACTTGTTTGTACGATAATAAGGACCTGATCCTTACCACCCTTAGTTCTTCTACAATTACCAAATTAATCTCCCGTGTAGGTTCCACGACCGAGAAGTTTGGTTTTGATTCCTTCACCGGCGACGTCTCCTTTAATTGCTATGAAGGCTCGTTTCCTTGTAATTTGTAAGTCATGACCGCCTGCGAAATAACTCTTTCCAGTTCTTCTGCGACTTTGGCTTCTTTAGCCTTTTTCTTCTCTCCCTTTTGTCGTGCTCGTCGCTCCTCATTTATCTAGGCATCGACCTACATGCACTGTCGGGCTGCCTGTGGATCTCCTACTACCTCAGCTATCCCCTTGTACGTTGGGAATCGTAGCCTTTGATGATAGGCCGATGCCACTCCTTTGATTCCCGCGATCCATGGTCTTCAGATTATAGCTTCATAAGGCGAGGCGACATCAACCACGCATAATGTGGTTAAATTATCTAGGTAACCACCTCCATCCGATACCCTTAGAGTTACTTCGCCCTTCGGGATGGTTACGGTCCCATTAAAACCGTAGATACGATATGTCGATGGGACGAGTATATCATCTGACAACTTCATCCTTTTGAATGTATCGTAGAAGAGTACTTCGACTCAGCTCCCACTATCTACTAGTATCCTTCTTACCCCCCATTCCTCAATCAGCAGGGTGATAACCAAGGGATCACTGTGAGCTTGGTCGTTCATCGGGACATCCTGAGCCGAGAAAAAGATGGGTCGCATCATCCAGGGTTCCATCGGCAAA
>NW_020653052.1:0-322 GCF_003573695.1 Papaver somniferum | reverse complement strand
ATAAATTAAACAACATATGCACTTGGAATCTAAACAAAATATTGCATCCTTAAATATTAAACATTCACAAAAAGTAAACTTACAAGCAGCTTTACAAACAGACTAATTAAACATCTAAAAAAAACATAAGATACACTAATAACACATACACACACAAAAAAAGAGACATAACTAAACAAAAGATGATGGATCGAGATGTGATTCAATACCATTCTTGCATAGCAGAACCATGAAAACAGAGGACTAGATCATTTAGAATCCCATTCTTCTTCACTGCTGTTGTCGACAATCGTAACCACATCTTTGTATGGCCAATCATCAT
>NW_020653051.1:0-1412 GCF_003573695.1 Papaver somniferum | reverse complement strand
ATCATGTCAGAAAAAAGGCTCATCATGCAACGCTGAAAAGTAGCAGGTGCATTACACAACCCGAAGGGCATACGTCTATAAGCAAACGTCCCAAATGGACACGTGAATGTAGTTTTTTCCTGATCTTCCGGAGCAATGTGAATTTGGTTATAACCGGAAAAGCCATCTAAAAACAGTAGTGACTGTGTCCAGACACACGTTCTAGCATTTGGTCAATGAAAGGGAGCGGGAAGTGATCCTTCCTTGTTACTGTGTTCAACTTCCTGTAGTCGATGCATACTCGCCATCCTGTGGTTGTACGAGTAGGGACTAATTCATTCTTGTCGTTCTGAACTACAGTAATACCTGACTTCTTAGGCACAACTTGAATGGGACTAACCCATTTGCTATCAGGTATTGGGTATATGATACCCGCATCAAGTAGTTTCAGGATCTCTCCTTTGACTACATCTCTCATGTTAGGATTAAGTCTCCTTTGCATTTCCCTCGATGGTTTGGCATTCTCTTCAAGGTTAATGTGGTGCATGCAAATGGTGGGACTAATTCCTTTGAGATCTGAGATGGTCTATCCTAAGGCCTCTTTGTGTTCCTTAAGTACTTCTAAGAGCTTACTTTCCTGTTCCGTGTCTAAACATGATGAAATAATGACAGGTAAAGTATCAGAGGAACCTAGGAATGCGTACTTCAACGTACTAGGCAATGTTTTCAATTCAAGCTTGGGTGGCTCAACAATGGATGGAACAAGATTGGAATCAGAGAGTAAGGGTAGTTCCACTTCATATTTCCTTTCAGTGACGTCCATTTGAGGTACAGATTCGAGCAGAGATAGGACGTCACTACAATATGCATCATCATAGGAATCTGAGTTAAAGTTCTCCATACATGCTTGAAAAGGGTCGACGGATAGAATGTTGGTCAACGAATCTTGTATTAATCCTTCAATCATATTAACTTCATGCACATCATCATCATCAAGATTCACAGGTTGTTGACTAATATCGAACACATTCAGTTCTACCGTCATGTTGCCAAAAGACAGTTTCAACACTCCATTACGACAATTAATGATTGCGTTGGACGTAGCCAAGAAAGGACGTCCTAAGATGACAGGAATGTGACAGTCTGGGTTTTGTACAGGTTGAGTGTCTAAGACAATGAAGTCTACGGGAAAATAGAATTTGTCAACCTTGATCAAAACGTCTTCGACCACTCCACGAGGAATCTTGACAGATCGGTCTGCCAGTTGTAGAGTGATAGATGTTGGCTTCAACTCCCCAAGACCTAACTGCTCATAAACAGAATATGGCAGTAGGTTAACACTTGCACCTAGGTCTAATAACGCTTTATTGACCGTGTGTTCTCCTATAGTGCAAGAAATTGTTGGACATCCCGGATCCCTAAACTTGGGTGGA
>NW_020653050.1:0-747 GCF_003573695.1 Papaver somniferum | reverse complement strand
ATCCCCACACATTGGAAACTAGCCAATGGTGTGCGTTGTCTGGCCCGACTAGCATCCCACTTACGAGTGGCAACATGGATGACCGTCAGGGACGGTGGGAAACTGGAAGCTCTTCCACACAGTACCGTGCTAAAATATTGTCATTACGATGAAAGTTTCAACTTTGTGAACTTTAGGGATTCTTGGGTGGTGGTATGGGACGTCATTCAGGATACCTGGTCGAGATATCCTCTTGGCACTGGCCAATTGCGATTCTTGGTATTGTTGTGGACACTTTTGGATGCCTGGGCAGGTGGTAAAGGACATGTGCTCAGAAGGTCTAAAATTTTATCCATGACGACTTGAAGAAACCCGTGATTTCTGAGCATCTGGTATGGGACTTTTGCTCAAGAAATCCGAACCGAAGAGATTGTCCACAATAGTTTTGGTTTTGGAATTTCGGGGACAAAATTCTTTGAAGGGGTGAAGAGTTTAACACCCCGTGTTTTTAGAATGGCGCATGCTAAAAGATGCGCCATTGCTCGAGATAAAGCTTCATCCAAAGCTTCTTTACATAGTGAGATGCGTTTGGCCAAGGGCCAACTTTTGGTGCGAAGGCATATTGGCAAAAGTCCAATATTGCATCATCATGATGCATTAGGCCAGTTGGGTAGGTGTCCTTGAGCTTGCAACGTAATCATTGCGCATTACGAAGATTATTGGCTTAAATTCAATATTGCACAAACATTGTGCATCAGCCAGTGAAGG
>NW_020653049.1:0-459 GCF_003573695.1 Papaver somniferum | reverse complement strand
GGACGCCATTCAGGATAACTGGTCGAGATATCCTCTTGGCACTGGCCAATTGCGATTCTTGGTATAGTTGTGGACACTTTTGGATGCCTGGGCAGGTGGTATGGGACATGTGCTCAGAAGGTCTAAATTTTTGTTCATGACGACTTGAAGAAACCCATGATTTCTGAGCATCTGGTATGGGAATTTTGCTCAGGATATCCAAACCGAAGAGATTGTCCACAATAGTTTTGGTCTTGAATTTCGGGGAAGAAATTCTTTGAAGGGATGAAGAGTGTAAAACCCCGTGTTTTTAGCATGGCGCATGCTAAAATATGCGCCATTGCTCGAGATGAATCTTCATCCAAAGCTTCTTTGCATAGTGAGATGCGTTTGGCCAAGGGCCAACAGTTGGTGCCAAGTAAGGCACATCGCGAAGGCATATTGGCAATAGTCCAATGTTGCATCATCATGATGCATCAG
>NW_020653048.1:0-1383 GCF_003573695.1 Papaver somniferum | reverse complement strand
ATGTGTAAACCTTAGATTTAGGTCAAAAGTAATCAATACAATCAGAACAACTTCATAAAAACAAAACAAACTAAACCTAAGAATTCATGAAACTGAAATTAAAGCATACCCGATGATAAACAAACCGTTGTAAGCACAACCAACTATCATATTTTTGGTACATGAGTTCCCGATTTCAGGATTTTTTTTCTTCTAAGGTTACGAAAATTTCAAAGCTAGGATTAATAGATCTAGATTCTGGTATATGGGTGTTGTTTACAAATCAGGCAATATAAGTATGATGTTTCGATTTTTCATTTTTGAGCTGAAATCATCACAGATTCAAGAGTTGTTCTCGGGTTTTCAAAAGAAGGGTTTTTGGAGAGATAAAGAGAAACGAGTTCCGAATTATCTAAGTTTTTTTTATTAAAACTGAAATCAGAAAACAAGTATAAATATTTTCATAGCTTATATTACGTAAATTCCATTTATGTACAACGTTTTTACACGCTTCAGAACGTTGCTCTGTTCATTTCATTTAATAAACCTATACTACTTATTTTGCGCAACGTATATCCGAGTGCGCAATGGATATAGACGTTTCAAAGTGTGCAACGTCAATATCCGTTGCACACTCCCGAAATCGAAATGTTGCAAAATACAGGATATCGTGTAGTGCAAGCCAATATTACTAACCTCAAGAGGAAGGATGATATCGTCGTTGTAGCTTGTTACTTCTTCACATTCTCCAGGTCTTCGAGTAATACTTGTATGTCTCATAATCCTAGACTTTCTAGTCTAACCTATACGAAGTTGTCTCTAGTACATAATCAAGCGACTCTTAGATGAGTTTTGATTCACTAAAATATGACAACCAAACTTCACATACCAACTCTTGGTGGGTTCAACCGAGATATGCTCTAACACCCACGATCCAGTTTCTCCTTTAATTTTCCATACAAACACCACCTGCAAAAAAAAGTTTCAACATTTATTAGGCTATAACATTCAGAAATCGATTTCAGAGAAATCAAAACCAAATCAAAGCAATATTTTCCAGTTTGTCATATATGTACAACTGATTCATAATCTAACAATCAACTACATGTCAAAAACAAGTAACGAATCTATGAAAAAGCATAATTGAAACACTTTTATTCAATTATTCCACATACATGTACTTCTGAATAAATAAATAAATAAAAGAAGAAGATAAAACTATAAAAAAATAACAAAATCAAAGCAGTATTTTTCAGTATGCCATATGTGTGTTGCTGATTCATAATCTAAAAATCAATTTCATGTCAAAAATAAGTAGTGAATATATGAAAAAACAGAATTGCACAGTATTCCATATATGTACTTCTGGATCAAACAAAAGAAGTGATAAAACTATAAAAAAAA
>NW_020653047.1:0-685 GCF_003573695.1 Papaver somniferum | reverse complement strand
AGCATCAGAAATTATCGACATCTCACCGAATGGGAATAACATTGTATCAGTATCTCCGTAGAACCTATCACAGAATGCAAATACGATAACTCTATCATGCTCAATATTCGAACTCTCCACCGCAGGCCACAACCCGGAGTTCTTGACAATCACTTTCACTTCCTCACATTCTAGATCAAGATCCCAAGTCTTAGTCACTGAACACGAAGCTTGGCGCCTCAAGAGACGAACGACATGCGTGTGATCCTAAATACCAAAAAAACAAAATGAAAAGAAATACAAACACTTGATGTAAATTTAAGATAGATACACACTTGAATAAAAAACAAAGACTGATTGAGAGTACTTACGATAGTATTATGGACCGTACATGCCCAAGAGTCTTTGTATCCAAAAAGAACTTCTCCACCATCTCTTGGGGTCCCCCCTTGGACGCTCACCTTTTTCAGTGTAACCATCAAATAAGGGGCAGGCATGTGAGAATTTGTTGGTTTAGTGACCACCCTCTTATTCTTTCCGGTTTCAATTGAAGTTGAAGCTTGGGTTTGTTGAACAATATCTAGAGGTTGTTCTCCATCTTCTTCTTCTTCTTCTTCTTCTTGTTCCACTGCCTCTTCAATAATTTCTTCTTCGATATCCTTATCTTTATCTACATTACCATCATCATCATCATCATCATCATCAT
>NW_020653046.1:0-1300 GCF_003573695.1 Papaver somniferum | reverse complement strand
AAAGGCTACACCGCCACCGGAACCTGAGTCATGGAGATTTGGGGTCAATAAAACCCATCCGGGAGAGGCACCTTGGATTCTCAGCTTAAGCATATGACTTGGGTTGGGCGACTAAGGTAATAAGGACTCTCCCAAGGAGTGCAGATCTGATCAATGCGCCGAGGTACACGGTTGAGTGAAGAGTGCCAGGGAGGTTTGAATCGTACCTTGTCATTCTTGACAAGTCTTGGCTTATACTGCACTCGGCCTGAAGAAAACCCCACTTAGGGTGCAGTCTCATAACCATAAGCCCTATAGGTAAAAGGGATAAGAGTCTGCGAAAACGACTGGTTGTTGTTAAGACTGGATGGGAGGAGCTAACATTGTATGGTAGAAGTACGCCTCCTTGAAGGGGCAACCAGGGGGGAGATAAGGGCGGCACCCTTCATTAGGGAGATGATAAGTATCTTAAGACGTAAATGTCATGAGGCTTTTTATTCGCAAGGATATTAAGGCTTGTCATATTTGTGCAACAATCCTGAAGAGGCAATAATACAAAAGAAAAGGATAAGACGAGAACAATGGATTTTCGCATGAAAGTGCGAAGACGTCCTGCGATTTCGTCGCAATACGGCAATGTCATGGGGCTTTATTTTCGTAAGAATATTTAGGCCTGTCATATTGTCGTAACATTCCCGAAGAGGCCATAATACAAAAGAAAAAGTTAAGGCAAGATCAATGGGTTTTTGCATGAAAGTGCAAGGACGTCCTGCGATTTTGTTGCAATGAAAAGAGGTGGCATAATAAGACCTTTAATTAGGAAGGAAAAATAATACCACATGATAAAACAAAATATTTATATGTATTCGTAACAGATTATTTTTTGCAAGAAAGATAATGAGAGGAAAGTATGGGAATCAATACACAAGAAGCATTATCTTTCTCATCAACAAAATATTAAAAGGGAAAGTTGATTCCAAAGTTGGTTGAAAAATGTAACTCGCAAAAGTGATAAAAATAAGACAGTTCAAGAAGACAAAGCTAGATAAGAAGCTCAAGCTTCAGATAACAGAAATTCTTCGCCAATATTATCGCAAGCCTCTCCTTCATTTCGGTTTTGATCTTCGCCTTGACTAGCATCTTGATTATCGCCAGCAATTACTTCTTCAAGAGAAATTTCTTTTTCATTTTGATTAACACCAGCAGATGCTTCTTTAGAAGGAATATCTTCTTCATCTTCCAAGAAATTATCCTCTGCACCGCTTTCGTAATCATAATCACTATCAGCAGGACGAGGAACTTCATCATCATCTACTTCTAA
>NW_020653045.1:0-770 GCF_003573695.1 Papaver somniferum | reverse complement strand
CCCTTCACTATTTCAAGCGAGAAGCGAATCGCTTAGCTCTGATCGATATTGGGATGTGGATAAGCTTCGTCACGTTGATATTTACCAACTTTATGGGATGCTTCATCATGTCTCCACTTCTCCTCCATGTCCATCAAATCCATGAAATCCTGAGCACGCACCCGCACGATGCGTAGATGGGTGAGAGACATGCCTTGTATAGTCCGGTCGGCTGCATGGAACAAAGGGTTGATTTGGTTTAATATCTCCTCATGTGAAGAAAATTTGGGTTTGTCGACTTCGAAACTTTTCTCCAAAGAATCAGAGGTACGATCATCATCGGAAGATCCCATTATACGCTAAAAAAAAGAGAGCAAATTTTTTCTTTACACTATATCTGCATCGGCAATCTACATAACGAAGAATACAAAATGGAGAACTAGGAGAAGAGACATGAGACGATACATGTGAAGAGGATGGACGCAATTCTATAGTGATTTATACGAATGGAAGGTTCAAGGTCGCCTCTTATACTGGCCAGATTGATGAAGCATGAGAAAGAAAAACCCCTTTTACCAGGCGTGTATTAAGGCTCTGAACGCGGGATACCAGCTGGATTAGATACTTGTATATACGGGATAATTAGGGTTTGGTGCCCACGCCTGCAGCCATCCCTGCCTCTCCATGACCAAAATAGCGCCGCCTTCACCGCTCAAAGCAGCGCCATCTCCGCCCACTCCACAGCCTATCAAGTAACGCCATGACTCCAACATTTCGTGATCAAAGATGCA
>NW_020653044.1:0-1050 GCF_003573695.1 Papaver somniferum | reverse complement strand
CCAACATAGTGGAGTTGATCGTTTCAAAGGACAGTTTGCTCATTTGGAGGAGCATTGTGTTAAAAGCGGTGAGAGAAGCACTCCTCCACTTCAGAGACAACATGCGTCTTTACCTAGGTAATTGTTTATACTCGATCATCTCATTGTCCCAATCATCGAAGTGCCAAAGATCTCTAAAAATTCACTCAGATTGATGTTGTTGAAGATGATTCATCTACTTAATTAATTTGTAGCAAATATTATTATCTTTACTTTTTTCCTTGAAAGCATTTGCAAAATGTAAATACAGAGCACATAATTTCCAACAATAGAAAATATATGAAACATCTCACTGAGCTTCTTAAACATAAATTACTAATACGATTAAAATACAACGAAACATCTCTACATGTTCACCTTTCTTGTTTATTGAGATGCTTCATCATTTATTGCAGCACATGATTCGCAAAAATAATGCAATTTCTTAGCGACTTATGTTAAGGTCGTTAGAGTTCACAAGGGGACATCACGACATGGTCATAATACTTTTCTGTAGGTCGTAAACTAGTAATTACATCCAACCTACTTTCTGTCCACTTTCAACTTGTGTCTTATGATCATCCTGGTGCTTGGAGTCTGTATCGAGAACCACAGATAAGATTCTTATTGGCAGTACTGACATCGTTTTCTTATAGTATACATTTTGTTTTCTTTACATATTTGTGCACCTACTGAAATTGGGATTTATTTGTCTTTTTCCATCTGAACTGATACGCTAGATTTTGGTTTCCACTCAACATTACTGCCTACTGACAAGAATTCGTTTTTTGAGTTACACTGTCAAATGTTTAACAGATTTGGTAATCTTACTTCTATTGTTTGTTTCATATGATTTGTCATCAAAGTTTCTATTTAGTTACTTCCTTTTCGTTTTATTGATGCAGTATCACTATCCAAGAACGTCTGCATAAGATAACAGAGTTTGTGAGTGAAGTTGCTCTTTACAGATATCAGTCATCAAATCTCATAACAAAATAAATAAGAACAATGTGCCTCCTGGTTCTAATGCTG
>NW_020653043.1:0-525 GCF_003573695.1 Papaver somniferum | reverse complement strand
AAACATATCGGGGAAGATTGATCGAAACCGTAACTAGGGTTTTTCATATTTTCGCAAATATGAGAAAAAGGAAATCAAAGGAAGAAAACTCTGAAACAGACAAACTGGTTTTAAATCCATTTATTCCTCCTGGAGATATTGAGAAAATCAAGTATCCTCAGTTGATCAAAGATAAACATGATCGTACAATCTTCGTGGATAATACATGCTTTGAAAGATATCAAGCTTTAAAGGGAGTAAGTTTCACTGCAGAAAAGAGATTTGATCTAGATGTTTCAGAAACCAATTATGTGAAGTTTGTTCAAGACCAGATCTGGGGAAATATGTTCGGGTTTGAAAAATATTCACCTGATATAGTAAGAATTTTTTATGTTAATATTAATATTAATCATGAAAATCTTACTTTTAGTACTTTGATTGGAAGTATTGTTCATCATATCGACAGAAAGATGACATCAAAAATCATCAATTACAAAGTGAAAGGAAATCATATGATTACCGGTTCTGAAATTGAGCATTTTTTTT
>NW_020653042.1:0-697 GCF_003573695.1 Papaver somniferum | reverse complement strand
CTCGAAACTGCTCTAAGTAGAAAAATCTTGTTTATGTGGCCTAGTCTTCAAAATTTGACTAAAATATCAAGATCATGTGGGTCGATAGACCAACATGTCCCGATAATTAGCATGTTTTCAATCAAAATAGACACCTCTTGATCTAAATTAAAGCGTTCGAGTCTTTTCGAGTGTGTATTTTTCGAATGTACACTCGAAACTGCTCTAAGTAGAAAAATCTTGTTTATGTGGCCTAGACTTCAAAATTTGGCTAAATATCAAGATCATGTAGGTTTATAAACCAACATGTCCTGATCATTAGCATGTTTTCAATCAAAATAGACATCTCTTGAGATAAATTATAGCGTTCGAGTCTTTTCGAGTGTGTATTATTCGAATGTACACTCGAAACTGCTCTAATTAGAAAATTCGTGTGTATGAGGCCTAGGCTTCAAAACTTGGATAAAAAATATCAAGATCATGTGGGTCTATAGACCAACATGTTCTGATAGTTAGCATGTTTTCAATCAAAATAGACACCTCTTGAGCTAAATTATAGCGATCGAGTATTTTCGAGTGTGTATTATTCGAATGTACACTCGAAACTGCTCTAAGTAGAAAATTCGTGTTTATGAGGCCTAGGCTTCAAAACTTGGATAAAAAATATCAAGATCATGTGGGTCTATAGACCAACATATCCTGATAATTAGCATGTTTT
>NW_020653041.1:0-733 GCF_003573695.1 Papaver somniferum | reverse complement strand
AGCATGTTTCCAATCAAAATAGACACCTCTTGAGATAAATTATAGCGTTCGAGTCTTTTCGAGTGTGTATTTTTCGAATGAACACTCGAAACTTTTCTAAGTGGAAAAATCTTGTTTATTAGGGCTAGCCTTTAAAACTTGGCTAAAATATCAAGATCATGTGGGTCTACAGACCAACATGTCATGATCATTAGATGTTTTCGATCAAAATAGACACCTCTTGAATTAAAATATAGTGTTCAAGTCTTTTCGAGTGTGTATTTTTTGAATGTACACTCGAAACTGCTCTAAGTAGACAAATCTTGTTTATGAGGCCTAGACTTCAAAATTTGGATAAAATATTAAGATCATATGGGTCTATATACCAATATGTCCTGATCATTAGCATGTTTCCAATAAAAATAGACACCTCTTGAGTTAAATTATAGCGTTCGAGTCTTTTCGAGTGTGTATTTTTCGAATGTACACTCGAAACTGCTCTAAGTGGAAAAATCTTGTTTATGAGGGCAAGCCTTTCAAACTTGGCTAAAATATCAAGATCATGTGGGTCTATAGACCAACATGTCCTGATCTTTAGCATGTTTTCAATCAAAATAGACACCTTGTGAATTAAATTGTAGCGTTCGAGTCTTTTCGAGTGTGTTTTTCGAATGTACACTCGAAACTTCTCTAAGTAGACAAATCTTGTTTATGAGGCCTAGACTTTAACATTTGGATAAAATATTAAGATCAT
>NW_020653040.1:0-269 GCF_003573695.1 Papaver somniferum | reverse complement strand
ACAATTTACACCTCTAAGCAGCACTACCATGCCAAGTACGTCCTCTCAACTTTACACCTCTAAGCAGCACTACCATGCCAAGTACGTCCTCTCAACTTGTATTGAGTAATGCACAATCGAACCAACAAAGGAAAAAAAATCCATTACATTGTTTTAAGTTTCTAATATATATCACTCAGAGTTCTTTCATTCAATACCGAACCCAAGTGACTTTAATTTGATCAATTACTCGTTCTTGCATAGTCATCTCATCGATCTCGCAGATCATC
>NW_020653039.1:0-551 GCF_003573695.1 Papaver somniferum | reverse complement strand
GATTAAAACGCTGTAAACCTTCCCAAAGATTTGTATCTATCTAAGGAAGAGTTTAGAATAAAAAGGAAAGCTCAGAAACGCGTAGAAATCCTAAAACAAGAAATTGTCGCAACTTGGCCGTGAAGAGAAGGAAAGAGATTTTGGAAGATTTGGGAGAGATTTAATCGGTATTTTTGATATAGATATATGTCTTGGGTCATATAGAAGAGGTGTCGAAAGTTTAGGAACCTAAAGAGAGCCAGAGAAGAAGAAATCAGAGCTTTACCAAACTCTGTTTCTGCTGCTGCTGCTGCTGTTGAAGAAGAAGAACAGCTGAAGAACATTGACCCTCGGTAGACAGTCGCAGAAAAGTGTCACTGTTTAACAGCTGAAGACATTAAGCTGTTCAGGGCAGTCTTAAATCAGCGACAAAGCAACAATTTTTCTGTAACAGTTCCATTGTAACAACTGTTTTGCAACACCAATACACTGTTGCAAACAGTCTGTGTTATTAATTTTCACTCTTTTAATCATCTTTTGAGCAACAAACACATATTTTGAGATCATGATTA
>NW_020653038.1:0-438 GCF_003573695.1 Papaver somniferum | reverse complement strand
TTAGTTACAAAGCAATCCATATTCACCGTTAGATGAAAACCTGATTTAGATTCAAGCTAATATTTCTCAACTGTTAGATCGAAAACTTAGCTTGTCACACACACTTGGGTAAACGTTTACTGGGTTTTTGAAAACCATGCCCAACGTGTACGTGTATGTTGGTTCAACATAGTAATCCAAAAGGTTAACCATATGAGCATTTCATATTAACCTTGTTCTTATTCACCATAACTAGTTCAATTGACTTAAATGAACTAGTTAAAGAGTTGTTTCAATTGCTATGAGATCTTATGTAACTACGCAAGACACAATTGAAACAAAGATGATTCGATTCGATTGAATCGTCTCATGAACATTATAGCCACGGTTTGCATAAAGCATTCCTTAGTAATTTAATGTTTCATGTTCAGAGCACATCTTTAGATCATAACCTCTTAA
>NW_020653037.1:0-359 GCF_003573695.1 Papaver somniferum | reverse complement strand
TTAATGTAGATGGTGGATTTTCGTCAAAGGATAAAATCGTAAACCCATAATTATACGAACTTCTGATCCAGCAATCAGACGCGAGTATTGAGACACGGGTCTCTCATCGAATCCTCTGACTGAGAATACTTTCTCTCGGAGTACACGCATATACGTAGTCTGTCGGCTGGACAACAGCATATCTCATGAATACTGAACACTTCAATAATTATTTCTATATAGAATCACGAGGTTGACGGCTCCTAGACAGCTTGCTCTGCTAGTATATAGCGATAACGTCTTCAGGATACAAACAACAGTTTTCCCTGACTATATAAAGGATATGAAGCTCCAGCAAGCTCATGTCAGAATAATTAATG
>NW_020653036.1:0-1040 GCF_003573695.1 Papaver somniferum | reverse complement strand
ACATATCCAAATTCATCATGACTTGTCGATTTTCATGAGAAGTAACATAACACATGGCCGAGAATTCATGACGTGTACAAGGCCGCGTGGCCTATCCTTTGACCCGTGATGTTCAGTCCCCAGTGTGTTATTTTCCTCCACGTCTTCGGTATCGATCTTTGAAGCCTAGGGTTTCAATGAAATTCGTATTTGAGTTGACTATATGACTATCGCCTGGTATATATATCTTCAAGACTCCAAATCTATGATCCATGCAAATATTTCTTCCATTCCTGAGTCAGTTTCATCGTGCAGAAAAGTTTTGATCATATCCTCTTGCCGTCATGTCGAGCAATAGCATTTCTTCTCAAGATGATCTTCAGTCGAAGCGTGAAATAACAACGTCTATCTCAGTAAGTTGTACACTTCTTCTTCTTCTCCTTTCTTGTCTTTGTTCAATCGAGATTGTTGATCACAAGAGAATTATTTGTCGTAGGACTGTAAGAATAATTCTACTCCTCATAATGCAAGGCCTAAGCGGACTGTTAGAGCTCCTGCCCGGTATGGATCGGCTCATGCTGAAGCTGGATCGTATGTAAGTAAACCTATGACTCTTGAGATTGTACTGAGTCCCGGGATTAACACTCCTTCGTTTCATCGTGGGCGGATGTCCGTGTCGTCGTCGATGCTAGACGAAGAAAGAGTGGAATGTCCGTGACCGTGGTTGAGGTTGAGGAAAGCAGTAACCAGGCATGTGAAGATTCTTTAGGATCCGTGGAGACCGGAGACGGTTTCCATGCTCGTGAATACCCAACCGCTGGACTTTTATTCGAAGCCCCATTGATTAATACCTTCCCAGAAAATGAAATGGTCGGCGGATTCGTGATTCCCAAATGTCATGCATCTCTGTACACCAAGATCTGGAAGAAGTATGGTCACATTGCCACCACAGAAGTGTGGAAAGGTTTTCTTCCAACCCTTTTAACCACGGTAGCGGGGTTATTGCCGATCATCGAGGAAATGAATCAGATGCACTTGCGAGACGTCAAAAACCATGAACT
>NW_020653035.1:0-522 GCF_003573695.1 Papaver somniferum | reverse complement strand
TCATGGCAATATAAAGTGCCATGCCCATGCATGCTACATCATCAGGATTTAATAATATATAAACACTAATGTAGATGTAATTTTACTGATGGGTTTTCGTAGCCGGATAAAATGATCAAACTAGGAAATGAGTTACCTTAGACTGTTTTTTTTTTGTTTTGATCAATCCTTGGACTGTTCTCACTTCTAAATTAGATATCTTAGCTTGGTTCACAAACTTCAAACTGAATTTGTTAGTTACCGTAGAAGTTCCTTTCTAATTTCGAGTCGCGTTTATCTCCTGATAAGAATCCGATCATTTCTATGAGGGGTTATGGATATTCTCTTCATGCAGGTTGCTTAAATCAGTTAATTAGATGAATTTCCTCAAATGCCAAATAGGCCGATTTGTGAACAGTTAGTTCCTTCTTTGTTGATTTTTGCAAGATTCACTCCCTTGTGTATTGTGGTATTGACTGACGAAAAAGATTGATCTAAGATTCCAACATGTAAAGAAAAGATTATTGATATCTGTCTATATGT
>NW_020653034.1:0-883 GCF_003573695.1 Papaver somniferum | reverse complement strand
AAGGAAGTACTATGTGTCAAGCTGGAAGAGGTACTATGGTTAAAGCTGTGCTTAATGTTGTTCCTATGTATCAAATGAGTTCTTTCAAGATTCCTAAAAAGCTCATCAAAAAATTGAATACATTGCAAAGGAAATTCTTCTAGGGTTATAAAAATAATAGAGGCAACAATCATGTAGCTCGGCAAGACTCGTGCATTCGTAAGGAATTTGGGGGCTTTGCTTTCAGAGATCTTAAAGTTTTGAATCATGCTTTCCTTACTAAGATGGCATGGAGAATCTGCGATAATTCTGATCTTCTTTGTGCTAAAATCTTAAAAGACAAATATTACAAGAATGAAGATTTTCTACAAATCCGTCAAAAAAAGAGTTGTGCTTCTTGGATCTGGAGGGGTGTAGAAATTGGACTCAAAATTCTGCAACAAAGTGTCTGCATGCAACTAATAATGGTAGAAAATAAGAATATGGGTTGATAAATGGATCATTAACCTAGATGTGGTTCCTGTCCATATATCCGATAGTCATCTGAACTACACTTTTGTGAGTGAGCTGATGACTCCCAATACTTCTTCTTGGAATATCAACCTGTTGCATGAGATCTTCAACTCTGAAGTTGTCAGTCATATTTGCAGAATGAATATTAACCCTACTGAAGAAAATATTATCAGATGGAGACATACTAAGGATGTTTTTTTCACTGTCAAGAGCGCTTAAAATAAACTCATGGAACCTAGTGTCACTCAATAAATTTCAACCAACATTGTGCCTAGAGAAGTCTGGAAATCTCTTTGGAAAATGAAAGTTGTGTTAGAGCATTGCTCGGTTGAACCCACTAGAGTTGGTATGTCAAGTTAGTTATCAATTTTAGTTTCCAAAATGTATTCTT
>NW_020653033.1:0-956 GCF_003573695.1 Papaver somniferum | reverse complement strand
TTTTTTTTTTTTTGGAGAGCACTTTCAAGTGCCGCAAAGGGAACAAACAAAGGCCTTGTCTAAGCCTTAACAAACAACTAACAAAAGAAAACATCCCTCCCAGCTCCAAAGAGTTAATAAAAAAAAATAAACTAAAAAACAAGATAAGGCTACAACAGGTGTTCTTTTCCCTCTACCAAGCAAATCAAACTTTGCAAGAGGAAAAAAAAAAGCAACCAGTAACTCAGGGTTTAGCTTGGATTGCCTTTCTACTATGCGGCTGAATATACTCTTCTTGTCGGCTCCGTTTCCTCCAACACCAAGATAAGCACTAACATTCACAAGATTTTCCCCCATTTGCTCCCTAAACATAGGTATCCTACTGGGTATTTCTTCTAGAGATATCATCTTCTCAACTTCCATATCTTCATTATTTGTTTCATACTCCGAATCTTCACATAAATCATCACAAGATTCAATTATGACTTTGTCATCGGTGAGTTTCTCATTACCATTGTGTTTTGTATGTCCTTCCCATCTACTCCCAGTCAACGATTCCCTAACTCTACACTAACAAGTTGAGCGTCTGTATCCTAAGCAGAAAAAGGGTTGAGGGTGCAAGATTGAACTTGCGATGCACTTTTTCTGCTTGATTTCTTCTTCTTTCTAGTACAAGGAGTCCAATTCTCTGTTGAAGGTTGGGGTACCACTTCTATGACCCCATCATCATGTATACTAGCAGTCAAAATATTCTTTGATTGAGCCACCAAAGTCTTGTTGCGTAGACTCTGTAACCACTTTTGTTGTCTCCCCTACACCATTCTCATGAGCCTCCGTTGTGGCTGTTGCAGCATTGCTAGTCTTAGGAACCCAATTTTTCTATATTTCGGTGCATGAATAGATTCAAACTTAACACTTGAGTGCCCAAAACTCATACAAAGAGAACATAGAGTAGGTTTCCAAGAATATTCAACCCT
>NW_020653032.1:0-1221 GCF_003573695.1 Papaver somniferum | reverse complement strand
GCCAAGATGAACCTATCCTAATGGACTGAGATACCGGTCTGACTAATATCAACACAACTGGCAAATACAAGGGAACCAGTGGTCGATAAACCTAACTCTAGGTCAACACAACTGGCATATACAAGGGCACCAATGGTCGACTTTATTGAATTTATTCTGGTTGGTCTGATGATCTGGTCTCAATTTTTTATTTTTATTTATATATATTTTTTTAGACCTGCTACACAGCTGGTCATATAATGCAAGAAAAAGAAAAGACCCGCTACACAGCTGGTCATAACCCTAACAATCAAATTATTATTATTATTTTTCATTTTATATTTTTTCATTTTTTTTGACCCGCTACACAGCTGGTCATAACATGCAAGAAAAAGGAACAAACCCGCTACACAGCTGGTCATGATTTGCAAGGAATTTCTGGAAAAAAATAAAAATAAAGTAAGAAAGTTAACCTCTCCCCCACCCTTAAACATTACATTGTCCTCAATGTAATTGAGTCATCCAACGCAAATATTAGATGGGGAATGTAAAAAGTAGCCAAAATAAAAATAAAATAAATATACCTCTCCCCAAAAATTAACAGCCTGAAGATTTGGGGATCAACCCAAAATACAGTACTTACAAACGACAACTTCACAATTATGCTATGAAAAAATGGTGACATTGAAACTGTCTGAAATAGAGATTGCAAACTTACAAACTCAACAGAAATTTTAGGGTATGCGTACCTAAGGTGACTGATTTAATAGTTTGCAAACTTACAAACTCAACAGAAATTTTCGGTTCGAAAACTTCCCTGGTACGCGTACGCCTACCCAACCTGTCTCCTTCACCAATACCGTATGCACACATATGCACACACTTGGTTTCGGCACATGGATTTATACACTAATGTGCGAACACACTATATATGCTTATATCCATATTTGGTTACGTAATCTCAACTCTACATTTCAATCATTGAAACATTCTTCTATAATGTTATAATAGACGCTATTCACAACTATCGTTATCAAAGCTAGTTTCAAGATTGAAACGTCATTATGACTTTCGTCACGGGTTAAGATGAAAAGTGGTTAAAGCGAAAGCTTACCAACACATATTTCGAGAAAAAGATAAGCGAGTAAACTCGGCTCGAAATAGCAAATGTGTATGTATGAAAACTATCATACTTATACGACTTTGTCTCAAGAGTAGGAGATAGAGTAGATAGACTTTTGA
>NW_020653031.1:0-528 GCF_003573695.1 Papaver somniferum | reverse complement strand
TCCTAATTTACCGATAAACAAAAATGAAAACGAAAATAAATTCCTGTGTTTCAAATTAGATATTAAATTTTAGATACAGAATATTGAAACTCTAACTTGTCTTGTTACTGTCCTTTTAACAAAGGTGCCTAGAAAATTTTCATAACTTTCTTACTTTGAAACTTGAGTTACTTCTTTTGTATATTTTAGTTGATCAAATTGGTACTGCAGGACCTTACTATGAAGCCAAAGTATCTCGTAACCTTCACTGTTGGTCTTGGTCAGAAAAGTAACATTGATGCAGCAGTTAAAAAGGTTAGTTGACTCAGTATTCTTACATATACAATTGCTTGAGATTCTAATAGGTTATTGTATGTCATCGTCCTACAGTTTTCAGGGAACTTTACTATCATGTTATTTCACTATGATGGCCGGACTAGTGAATGGGATGACCTTGAGTGGTCAAAGCAAGCAATCCATGTGAGTGTGTTGAAGCAAACTAAATGGTGAGAAACTTGCCATACAACTAAACTTACTCTCTCACACTTA
>NW_020653030.1:0-1618 GCF_003573695.1 Papaver somniferum | reverse complement strand
TATATATAATGGTCGGATCTTCGAACAGCATGACAATCACAATACGCATAGTTGTGTTAAAATAGAATACCTGATGAAGCCATCGATTGAATCCAATAAATCCTCCAAAGCTGCAAGCACACCCGTAGAACAGAATATAATGGAATATCTTGGTTTCTCCTTCTTGACCCTTTTGTGTAATGAATAATAAAATTCTCGAACCCTATACTGATGGCTATAGAGTTCCTTTTATAGGTAGAAGGAGGACCAAGGTTCCTAGGGTTAGAGTTAGCATTCAATCTCGACCGTCCATCAAGGAAGAGATATAGGAAATAAGCCCAAGAAATGGTAACCAATATACTTAGCAATATTCTTAATTAACCAAAAGATAATACATGGGCCCACATGATATTTTATATGCATAGAAATATTCTTACATTCTCCCACTAGTCCATGTAATAATTTATTTAATGGTTAATTATAGAAAAAAACGTAAGCGCGCATAATTGCTAGACATATTTAATGGTTAAACGTAATACCTTAACCAAGCAAATTACTTATGCGAGTCATGGCGGTGGCACATTGTCCTGTTATCAACATGTTCCCTTCCATGTACCACAACACAAGCAACTTACTTAATCAGGCCTTAAATAAGGATATCATAATGGTCCAGTAATGTCTTCAAAAGAAAACAATTTCTGTTAACATTCATCCAATAACATAAAAGTATACTAAAGTGGATACAGAAATAAGTTCAGAACAATAACAATAATAAGATCTCAATAAGTGTTCAAACATAAGCAAAAGTCTAAGTGAAACTAATTGTTTGTTACTCCCTCAAGACCCATGTTTCCAACATGTTCCAGGAAGGTCTTAGGAGGTAACGCCTTCGTAAATGCATCTGCAATCATAAGTTTTGTGTCTATGTGTTAAATGAACAACTTTTTCATCTGAACAACTTGCTTCACGCATATGTACTTTAGATTCATGTGTCTTGAACCCTTAGTATATCTAGCGTGATTTGAAAAGAATACTGCTGCGGCATTATCACAGTAAAGTTTCACAGGTGCAGAGGCAAAATTTAGGTCTCCAAACATTGAGATGAAACTCCGCAACCATGAACAGTGATTTGTAGCATCATAACATGCTACAAATTCAGCTTCCATTGTTGAGCCAGTGAGAATAGACTCTTTTGCACTTTTCCATGATATTGCTCCTCCAGCTAATAGAAAAAGATATCCAAAAGTGCTCTTTCGAGTATCATTACATCCCATGAAATCGGAATCTGAATAGCCAACCAACTCAAATTGATCTGACTTCGTAAATGTGAGACGATGATCCTTCGTTCCTTGCAGGTACCTTAAAACTTTCTTTGCAGCTTTCCAGTGTTCCATTCCAGGATTCACAAGGTATCTTCCCAGCATACCAACTATATAGCTGATATCTGGTCGTGTGCAAACTTGAGCATACATTAAACTTCCCACCACAGAAGCATAAGGGATTTTATCCATTTTCTTACGTTCCAGTTCATTCTTAGGACAAAGATTGAGTCCAAACTTGTCTCCTTTAGAAACCGGAACTATACTTGGCTTACATGCATTCATCTCAAACCTCTCTAGAATTCTTTCAATAGATGATA
>NW_020653029.1:0-758 GCF_003573695.1 Papaver somniferum | reverse complement strand
AATGTTGGTGAATTAAAATTCTTTTTAGGATTACAAATTCAGCAACATAAGGATGTAATTTACATATCCCAAGAAAAATATGCAAAGGATCTTGTCTCAAGGTTCGGTCTGGATAAGTCAACTCCAAAACTGACACCTATGCCCACTACTGATAATACTACACAGAGATGATAAAGGAGTAAATGTGGATCAAAAAATGTATCGATTTATCATTGTTAGCCTTTTATATCTTACATCTACTAGACCTGATATTGCTTTTAGTGTTGGTTGTTGTGTTATATTTCAGGCTAACCCAAAAAAATCTCATCTTGCAGCTGCAAAAAGAATCATACGATATGTGAATCACATGGTCGGGTATGGTCTATCTTACACTTTTGATACTAACACTGACCTTTCTGCTTATTCTGATGCTGATTGGGCAAGATGTGTAGAAGACAAAAAAAGTACATCAGGGGGTTTCTACTACGTAGTACTTAATCCTGTGGCTTGGCATAACAAGAAACAAAATTCACAATCCCTGTCCACATGTGAAGCAGAATATATTGCAGCCGGCTCATGTTGTACTCAACTTCTATGGATGAAACAAATGTTGGCTGATTATGGAATTGATACTGGAGTAATGAAGATCTTTTGTGATAACTCTAGCGTGATTCGAATCACTGAGAATCCCGTTGAGAACTCAAGAACAAAGCACATTGATATAAGGTACCATTTTATTCTAGATCTCTATGAAAATGGTATCATAAATATGGAATTTG
>NW_020653028.1:0-1330 GCF_003573695.1 Papaver somniferum | reverse complement strand
TGTGGCTGTCCATTGCTACTCATGCCGATGGGATTACTATCTCCGCCGGAAATATCGTGTCTTCTCCGTACACTAGTGAATAGGGTGATGCTCTGGTGAAGCTACGCTTCGAGATCTTGTATGCCCAGCGTGCTAATGGAAACTGTTCGTGCCACTCTCTATGGTGATCATGCACTGTCCTGCTGAGGATTCGGATGAGCGTCTTGTTTGTTCCCTCTGCTTTCCCATTTACCTTTAAGTAGTAAGGGGTCGATGTATGAAGTCTTATGTTGTATTGGTGGAGCAGGTCGAGTACATCCTTGTTCACAAAGGACTTTGCATTATCTTCTCTAATTATCATAGGCGCGCCGAACCTATAAATGATATGTTCTTAGATGAATGCAGCCACAGTTGCTCCAGCGTAATCTTTGAGAGGTATTGCTTATACCCATTTCGATGCGTACTCGGTGGCCGTTATTATGTATTTATGGCGCTTCGACGACGTCGGGTTGATTGGGCCTATGAGATCAAGTCCCCAACTATGAAACGGCCATGGTGTCACTATGTTGTGTAGCTGCGTGTGGGGCGCTTGGATTAGATTTCCGTGGTTTTGACAACTTAAGCATTTTCGGACATGTTCTGCGGTGTCACCTTCCATGGTCAGCCGGTAAAATCTGTCTTCGTAAAGCTGGAGGAACAACTTCTGCATTCCTTGATGCTCGGCTTCATGTGACCGTGTCATCACCTCCGTTGCTTCTTGGTCCGACAGGTATCACAATATAGCCCTGCTGTAGCTTCTGCGGTAGATGATACCGTCATGTACGAAGAAACGTGCGGGTTTCTTATGGATTTTCAGGGCCGCTTTCCTTTCGCCTGGAAACTTTCCGTGTTGGATGAAATATACGTAAGGCTATCTCCAATCTACTTCCTCGACTGTAAAAAATTCGGCGGGTTGTGGTGGAGATTGATAGTCGGCGTAGCTGTCTTGGAGGGTTGCTGCTTTTGCGGACATGCTCGGCCATTATACTCCCAATCTATGACGTTTTCGGTAGAGGTGAACATCGCCGGCTTTTCCGCACGTTTCCTTGTGGAGTTCCTGAAGTAATTTCTCTGCCTCCCTTTTATTCACACATCTCGCAAGTGATCCTCCGGTAGCTCTATAGTACAATGCCCCTTGGATTATCACAAACTGTTTCAAGGCTTGGGTTGGCATTACCTGATCCTCATCCATCCTGGTGAGGTCCTCAATATACACTCGCCTCCAGTCGTCGACTTCTTGGAATGCTAAATCTTCTTTCCACGTGCGGGGTAGTTCTTTTCTCTGTATTGTGACCGTACCCTCTTCTCTGTC
>NW_020653027.1:0-1475 GCF_003573695.1 Papaver somniferum | reverse complement strand
TCAGTCGATCAGGCGCCTTTGGCTAACCAGAGACCTTTTGTGGATTTTTTAGTCGATCAGGCGCTTTTGGTTAACCTGAGACCTTTTGTAGATTTGTCAGTCGATTAGGAGCCTTTGGCTAACCTGAGACCTTTTGTAGATTCATACCACTCTTGACGACTTACTTTTATTGCTTGAAGCAGATATTTATACATTGAGGGGTTCATGCGTGAAACTTTTGCAACCATTTACCGTTGATGGGTGTGTTGACCTTGGTTTCATCCATGCGCCTAAGCTTATAGTATCCGTTTACTACCACTTTTCTTATTTTGAACGGGCCTTCCCAGTTTGCAGCAAACTTACCGGCGCTAGCATTTCTTTGTACGTGAGAGACGATTTTTAGTACCAAGTCGTCCACCTTGAAGGTTCTCTCTTTCATGCTCTGGTTATAATAATTGGTTGCGCGCTTTCTATATGCTTCCGTGAATCGCTCTTCACGCGTTCTCCGTTTTTCTATTGTATCTAGGTGGGCGAAGCGACTTACCTCATTCGGCGTGTTGTGGCTGTCCATTGCTACTCATGCCGATGGGATTACTATCTCCGCCGGAAATATCGTGTCTTCTCCGTACACTAGTGAATAGGGTGATGCTCTGGTGAAGCTACGCTTCGAGATCTTGTATGCCCAGCGTGCTAATGGAAACTGTTCGTGCCACTCTCTATGGTGATCATGCACTGTCATGCTGAGGATTCGGATGAGCGTCTTGTTTGTTTCCTCTGCTTTCCCATTTACCTTTAAGTAGTAAGGGGTCGATGTATGAAGTCTTATGTTGTATTGGTGGAGCAGGTCGAGTACATCCTTGTTCACAAAGGACTTTGCATTATCTTCTCTAATTATCATAGGCGCGCCGAACCTATAAATGATATGTTCTTAGATGAATGCAGCCACAGTTGCTCCAGCGTAATCTTTGAGAGGTATTGCTTATACCCATTTCGATGCGTACTCGGTGGCCGTTATTATGTATTTATGGCGCTTCGACGACGTCGGGTTGATTGGGCCTATGAGATCAAGTCCCCAACTATGAAACGACCATGGTGTCACTATGTTGTGTAGCTGCGTGTGGGGCGCTTGGATTAGATTTCCGTGGTTTTGACAACTTAAGCATTTTCGGACATGTTCTGCGGTGTCACCTTCCATGGTCAGCCGGTAAAATCTGTCTTCGTAAAGCTGGAGGAACAACTTCTGCATTCCTTGATGCTCGGCTTCATGTGACCGTGTCATCACCTCCGTTGCTTCTTGGTCCGACAGGTATCACAATATAGCCCCGCTGTAGCTTCTGCGGTAGATGATACCGTCATGTACGAAGAAACGTGCGGGTTTCTTATGGATTTTCAGGGCCGCTTTCCTTTCGCCTGGAAACTTTCCGTGTTGGATGAAATATACGTAAGGCTATCTCCAATCTACTTCCTCGACTGTAAAAAATTCGGCGGGTTGTGGT
>NW_020653026.1:0-370 GCF_003573695.1 Papaver somniferum | reverse complement strand
TGGCCAGGAGCGGACTCCTATAAGTCCTAACCTTGGTAAGAACGATGAATATCTGACCCTTTACAGGTAAGATTCCCTTGGAATATTCTCCAAAAACCTTAAACACACACAGTTTCGCCAAGTTCGGGAAAGAATCTGGTTCCGAGGTCGAAACCTGGTCAGGAGCGGACTCCTATAAGCCCGAAACTTGGTAAGAACGATGAATTTCTGACCTTTTACAGGTAATATTCAATATTTTCCAAAAACCTTAAACACACACAGTTTTTCCAAGTTCGGGAAAGAAACTGGCTCCTAGGTCGAAACCTGGCTAGGAGAGGACTCCTATAATTCCTAAACTTGGTAAGAACGATGAATATCTGACCTTTTACAG
>NW_020653025.1:0-1454 GCF_003573695.1 Papaver somniferum | reverse complement strand
TCTTAGTTCTGCTATTTCTCTTAAGATTTCACCGTTAGGAAATGGGTTTTCTTGTTGTTGCATAGGTATTTTCAACTGGGTATACCTCAACCTGTTTTCGTGCCTGTTTTGACGTTTGGCCTCTTCTAGTTCTTTTCGTTCTCCATCTTCTCTCATTTTTCTTCGCCTTTCTCTTTCATTTCTCGCGTGTTCCTGTGCGGCTCTATCTTTCTCATCTTGTCGTCTCAGCATTTCTCTTCCATGATGTATCATCCTTGCTTGTTCTGCGTCATTCTCTTTCTCTAACTCATCATGCATGCGGTTGTGTTAGAGCATTACTCGGTCGACCTCACATGCGTTGCTATCTCAAGCATGTTTGTCAATGTTAGTGATCAAAACTATAAGTCTTGATTTCTAGTATACTATAACTAAGTCTCGGACTAGGATATAAAGTGTAGTTGAGCTCAAGAACTCCATGGCGATTCATCATACAAATACGAAGAACTACTCAAGGAACCGGTGGACCTTTATCAACAAAAATGTATGTGGAGACTTGAACTTATCTATCACTCAAAAGTCTATCTACTCTATCTCTTACTCTTTTGAAACAAAAGTCGTTTGCTATATAGACTTTGATTATACACATTTGGTATTTCGAGCCGAGTATATCTCGCCTATCTATATCTCGAAATATGTGTTGGTAAGAGTTTCCCTTCGATCAAGTTTATCTTTACCTAGTGACGAAAGTCATGATATGTTTCAATCACTTTGAAAATTTCTTTGACGAGAAATGGTGTAACAACTATATAACGTCCTCTAAGAATGTTTCAATGATTGAAATGAGACTTTAGATTACATAACCAATGGTGGGAACAAACGTTGTTGTGGAAACACATATGTTTATAATTCATATTCCTTGAAACAAAGTTTGCGAACTTTGTTGATCAAGAGAACCGAAATATGGCGTGAAGCCTAGTTCGCGAACTCAGTCCGCAAACTGTCGAAGTTCTCAAACTCGAGAATTTTTGCTGGATTTTGTAAACTACTTGCGTGAGCCAAGTCCGCGAACCGATGAACTTATCATACCCAAGAATTTATGCTGGAGTTTGTAAACACTTTCCGGTAACTTAAGTTCGCGAACCTAGTCAGCGAACTTGAGAAGGTTATATATCTAAAGATGATTTCTGAACTTAAACTTAAAAAGACTAAGGAATGCAGTTTGCAAACCGTGGCTATAAAATTTCATAAACCGATCAAAGTGAATCAAATCATCTTTGCTTTAATTGTGTCTTTCTTCAATTGAACAACTCTCTAACTAGTTCGTTTGAAGTCAATTGAACTAGTTACGGTGAAGAAGAACATGGTTGATATGAAATCCTCATATGGATAACCATTTGGTTGACTATTGTTGAACCAACTAATGTGCACGTTTGGTTACGGTTACACAAACCTAGAAGCGTACATTTCAGATCTAA
>NW_020653024.1:0-585 GCF_003573695.1 Papaver somniferum | reverse complement strand
AACTCATCCCGTAATCCATTTTGCGTTTCTTGCACTTACCGTCCTCAAACCTCGACATATAAGGACCATCCGCAACAAGACCCAAAAAAGGTTTAAAGGGCGGTGATCTTCCGGCAAATCCGATTCTATGAAGAAATTTTTAATCCATTCGGTTTCTTCCTCAACATCCGCTTCTATCTTCGCTTGTTTTACACGTTCGATTATCTCTTTAGTTTCTTTGCGATATTTTGCTTCTATTGCTGCCTCTTTTTCTTCTCTTTTCCTTCTAAGTATCTCTTCTTCCATTGCGTCAATTGACCTGGTGGTTTGCTCCTTCCTTCTAAGTTGTTATAGTATAACGGGATTGAGTTGGTGGTGGATGATGATTGATTTCCTATCGGAGTGGATAAATTTTTCTTTTTCCATGGCAATGATGAAGTCGGTATTTGGTGATCGATTTGCCATCAGAGATATGTGTTGGAGCTCACCTTTTTTTTTGAGGTATCAAGTGCAATGGGTGTATCCATTCTTTTAAATAGATGAGGACACAACGGCTCTTTTCCACTTTATCATTCCGGCATTGTCAGTAACTTAGATCCCACGCCG
>NW_020653023.1:0-290 GCF_003573695.1 Papaver somniferum | reverse complement strand
CCGAATTTTTAAAGAAACTTGTGCACATGTGACCATTTTTCTTCAAAATTCCAGGTATGTCGTCTTTTTCAGATGTACCAGCATTTAGTAGCTGCAATTACCTGGATAGATCTTGATCGCCTATATCAGACGATACCTTGTAATAATACTTTGAAGACATTACAACTGCTTGTATTGTTTATTGTGATAGGCTGGGGAGGAAAAGTCCAATTTCTTTTTAGCAAAACGTCAATCGAAAAATAAGTATGTTGTTGGTTCAAATTCCAGAAAACAGAAAATGACTTTATCAT
>NW_020653022.1:0-825 GCF_003573695.1 Papaver somniferum | reverse complement strand
GATGTTGAATCTACCCATAACCGTACATCGGCTTCTTGTCTGGAAAACGTGGAATAAAGCACTACCGAGTCATCTCACGATCTAGAATCGGCAAATCCCTGGGGCGTAAAGAGAAAAACGGGGAATGAAGCGTTATCAAGATGATCCTGAATTGTTTTCGCAAACCCGAGGCGTAAAATTAAAAGGGATATTTAAGTCATTTTAGTACTTGGACATCTCTACAGTATAAACACAAAATAAAATTTTTCTAAAGAACAAAATTAGAATAATCGAGAAAGATAGTGACTGATAGAGGGGGTGGGGTTTTTTTTAAAAAAATTAGAACAATCGAGAACAAAATTAGAACAAAATTAAAATTTGTCTAAACACAAAATAATCTCCTACTACTAAAAATATTCTCTCTCATTTTTAGGATGATTTTCTCTCATCTTTATGATGATTTTTTTTATCATCAGAGGACGATTATCTTTTTCATTCTAAATCCTTCAGTTAATTCATCTTTTTTTTCTTGGTGTGTTTGTTTCGACAGACCAAATCCCCCAAAAAACTCATGGAAATATACAGGGATGCAAACACTAATAGAGTTAGGAAACATTCATTATCTATGAAACAACGAATTGAGTTCTGCTCCCGAAAAAACGAGGAGTTGGGGGCTTCGTAACTCGTCCAAGTACAAAAAGGAGACCTCAACCTTCTTGCATAAAGTCAGCATCGGTAGAATTGGAATGGTGAGCAATTGGGTTGGGGTATATTGAGATCTATAAAAAGATATTTTGTACAAAAAGAAAAGAAATATCACAAACCTTTTGATCCTGGATAGGAAAA
>NW_020653021.1:0-475 GCF_003573695.1 Papaver somniferum | reverse complement strand
TTGTCATTTTGTGACAAAAAGGGGGAGAAATATATGGAGTAAACAAGTGATACTGGCATTGATTTTATATTGATTGGTATCACTAAGGAAAAGAACAATTGTGCTTAAACGTTTATCTAACGAAAGAGTGAAATCATAGACTAAGGGGGAGTAACATATCATATTGATTGGTATAACAAAGACGTGTGTATTGATGAAATCTACCTATCCCACCTTTATGGGCAGTATTAGCTTTGTTATTATAATGTCAACAGCGGCATTTAAGGATTGAATGAATGCAGGTTTTTGTGTTGTTGAATTCGGGAATCAAGCGTATGTGTAATGAATTATTGTAATTTGTTTATCCATATGATTATAAGAGTTTTGTCACTAAAATTGACAAAGGGGGAGATTGTTAGAGCATAGCTCGGTTGAACCCACCAAGCGTTGGTATGTCAAGTTTGGTTGTCATATTTTAGTGAATCAAAACTCATTT
>NW_020653020.1:0-979 GCF_003573695.1 Papaver somniferum | reverse complement strand
AACATCTTCGTCGACTTATCTCGGTGTAAAAACCAACTATTTTATTCATTTTGGAAACATTCTCCAATGATATTCAAATATTGCGCATCGCACAAACACTACAATTTCAGAATCACTGCTCTGTTCCTTAGGTAGGTAGAAGGGGGGCTTATGCTTATTGTGAAAAAACGAGTTCAATGTCTAAATCATCTTGAAGTCCCAGAATTACATTCATGCACTCGTCACACCTCCCGCTCCATCCCAACCTTGGATTTGTACAGGTATGTATTCCCCTCCACACCCAGACCCAAGGAATTTTTTTGGGGAAGACTTCCCAACAATATTTCCCAGCACTTCAACACCTTGTTTACTCTTGGGAGACTTCAATGAAGTGATGAACCAATCATAGAAAAAAGGTGGAAGGTCAGTCACTTATGCACAAACACAACCTTTTCTCAATTTAATGGATCAGATGAGATACATTGATCTTGGTTCCAGAGGGGACCCATTCACATGGAAAAACAATCAACAAGGACAAGACAACATCTAGGAAAGACTCGATCGAGCAACCGCAAACAAACACTCGAGAACAACCAACCCTCACGCCGGAGTCACTCATCTTCCCTGAATAGCATCAGACCATGCTCCTATCCTACTCCATACAAAATCTTTAGACTGGAAGGGGAACAAGAATTACAAATTTGAACACCTATGGCCATCTCATCCTCAGCTTCATTAAGTAGTTAACTCGGAATGAGATAAGATACATGACTCGGATCCATCTTTAAACCTCTAGTTCAAACTCATATCAACCAGCGAAGCCCTCGGTGAATGGAACAAGATCAACTTTGGCCACCTTCCCACATTGATTAAAAAACGACCGCGAAAATCAAAGTATCCCAACATCAATGTGCGATACAGACTGGTACTTAATTAGAAAATTGAATTCAACAAGAAAAGAAAATCCGAATTGAACATTTAAATCTACTTGATTGCCACA
>NW_020653019.1:0-785 GCF_003573695.1 Papaver somniferum | reverse complement strand
GTAAAAATTGCATTTCTATGAACGTTAATTCAAGAAAATATGGAGGAAGCCAAATTTCACAATAGAAGAAGGATGAAAAACCAGCAAGAACAACAAATTTCATCTATCTTGAATCAAATAGAAAGACAAAGCCAACATATAAAGAAAAAGTTCATAAAAATGTTGAATCTTATATACGTTAACTCCAAAAAGCCTACACTCTTCGTTATAAGTCGGAAGTTGATTTCTGAGACTAAATTGTAAACTAGATAAACTCATCTTTAACAAAAAAAGTTTGAAAAATGTATTGTATTCACAATTAATATGTTCTAAGGCATTACGTCTAGTAAAAATTGCATTTCTATGAACGTTGATTCAAAAAAATATGAAGGAAGTCAAATTTCACAATAGAAGAAGGATGAAAGACCAAGAAGAAATAATCCAAATCCTAACAAATTTCATCTATCTTGAATCAAATAGAAAGACAAAATCCAACAGAAAAAGAAAGAGTTCATAAAAACGTTGACTTTTATATGCGTTAACACAAAAAAGTTTACAAACTTCGTTATACATATGAAATTGATTTCTGAAACTAAATTGTAAACTAGATAAACTCATCTTTAACATAAAAAGTTTGAAAAATGTATCGTAATCACAAATAATATGTTTTAAGGCATTACGTCTAGTAAAAATTGCTTTTCTATGTACGTTGATTCAAGAAAATATGAAGGAAGTCAAATTTCACAATAGAAGAAGGATAAAAGCCCATGCTGAACTAATCCAAATTCCAACAAATTTCATCTATT
>NW_020653018.1:0-342 GCF_003573695.1 Papaver somniferum | reverse complement strand
ATCACAATTAATATGTTCTAAGGCAGTACGTCTAGTAAAAATTGCATTTCTATGTACGTTGATTCAAGAATATATGAAGGAAGTCAAATTTCACAATAGAAGAAGGATGAAAGGCCAAGCAGAACTAATCCAAATCCTAACAAATTTCATTTATCTTAAATCAAATATAAAGACAAATCCAACACAAAAAGAAAGAGTTCATAAAAATGTTGAATTTTATATACGTTAACTCAAAAAAGTCTACAAACTTCGGTATAAGTCGGAAATTGATTTCTAAGACTAAATTGTAAACTAGATAAACTCATCTTTAACAGAAAAAGTTTGAAAAATGTATTTTAATCA
>NW_020653017.1:0-900 GCF_003573695.1 Papaver somniferum | reverse complement strand
ACAAGAATTACAAAAAAGAAGCACAAAACTCCCTACCCCCATAAACCAAAGGGGACTAAAAACAAAAAAGAAATAACAAAAGTAGTAACCAGAAAATTAAAAGAAGCTACCTATATCTATAACCAACTCCTTTCAATTTACTTCTGCTGCAACCAACTCTATACGATTTGCTCTTAGAAAAAATTCCATCCATAATATCCGTATCAAAAGCATAGTTACCCAAGACATCTTCATCTTCATCCACATAAAACTCTCCATCTTCATCCTCAGAGGCAAAGTTACCAGGAACAAGCTTAATAGGAGACAACTTACTAGGAGATTTTTTCTTTGAATTCATACTTTCCATTTGCTCCCTCTTTTCTTTGAGATATTTTCGTCTAAAAGCTGGACTTCTAATGAACTGAGCACGCACATCTTCCAACTGAATATTGCTTGCCACCTCTAATTCTTCCTTAGACAAAATATTATTCTTAAGCTGGACTTCTAATAGAAAGACAAAGCCAACACAAAAAGAAAGAGTTCATAAAAATTTTGAATTTTACATCCATTAACTCAAAAAAGTCTACACATTTCGTTATAAGTGAGAAATTTATTTCTAAGACTAAATTGTAAACTAGATAAACTCATCTTTAACAGAAAAAGTTTGAAAAATGTATTGTAATTACAATTAATATGTTCTCCGGCAATACGTCTAGTAAAAATTGCATTTCTATGTACGTTGATTCAAGAAAATATGAATGAAGTCAAATTTCACAATAGAAGAAGGATGAAAGACCATGCAGAAATAATCCAAATCCTAACAAATTTCATCTATTTTGAATCAAATAGAAAGACAAAGCCAACACAAAAAGAAAGAGTTCATAAAAATATTGAATTTTATATACGTTAACTCAAAAAAGT
>NW_020653016.1:0-650 GCF_003573695.1 Papaver somniferum | reverse complement strand
ACAAAGAGTTCATAAAAATGTTGAATTTTATATACGTTAACTCAAAAAAGTCTACACATTTCGTTATAAGTCGAAAATTGATTTCTGAGACTAAATTGTAAACTAGATAAACTCATCTTTAACAGAAAAAGTTTGAAAAATGTATTGTAATTACAATTAATATGTTCTAAGGCAATACGTCTAGTAAAAATTTTATTTCTATGTACGTTGATTCAAGAAAATATGAAGGAAGTCAAATTTCACAGTAGAAGAAGTATGAAAGACATTGCAGAACTAGTCCAAATCCTAACAAATTTCATCTATTTGAATCAAATTGAAAGACAAAGCCAATACAAGTGTATTGTAATTACAATTAATATGTTCTAAGGCAATACGTCTAGTAAAAATTGCATTTCTATGTATGTTGATTCAAGAAAATATGAAGGAAGTCAAATTTCACAATAGAAGAAGGATGAAAGACCATGCAGAACTAATCGAAATCCTAACAAATTTCATCTATCTTGAATCAAATATAAAGACAAAGCCAATACAAAACGAAAGAGTTCATAAAAATGTTGAATTTTATATACGTTAACTCAAAAAAGTTGACACATTTCGTTATAAGTCGAAAACTGATTTCTGAGACTAAATTGTAAACTAGATAAACTCAT
>NW_020653015.1:0-843 GCF_003573695.1 Papaver somniferum | reverse complement strand
TTTAGAAACCTAAGGCCCAACGGCCCAATTCACATCAAAAGACATTGAGCCCAATTCACAGTCACTGTTAGCCCAAGGCCCAGTGCAATTCAAAAGACCAAAAGCCCATAAGTTCACAGTCAATCCAAAAGCCCACTGAGCCCAAAACCATTTCATTGTTACAAAAATCCACTAAGCCCAAAGCACAATTAGAAGCCCAATAGCAATTTAGAGCCCAAATAGCTAGAAACTCCAAACACCCCCAGTCTCTGTGGATCGACCCGTACTTGCACGAGCTACAACCGACGACCGTGCACTTGCGGTATTACTGTAGGCCCGTTTTTATCGCTTAATTTTCACACACCTTCGGGCCCACCAAGTTTTTGGTGCTGCTGCCGGGGACTCGGTTTGTTTCTCTAGTAGTTTTATTAGCTATTTTTTCTTTTCACTGCATAGCATTTGCATCTGCATCTGCTTCACTTCATTTGCTGTTGGACCTGCTGTTCTGAACCAGTTTTTCCTCCGCTGGGACGCCACCAAGGAAAAGAACCAAAGCCCAACTGGGTTTTTGCAACAATATCAGAGCAGCTGGGCTGTGCTAAAAAGGTAAACCCATTCAGAGAACCCGAATTGTGGGCTTCCAATTTTTAATTGTGGGCTTGTAATATTAAAGCCAATTTTTGGGCTTTTTATTTTCTGTTGGGTTTGTAATTAATTTTTGTGGGCTTGTTTGTTTAATTTGTGGGCTTGTATTTAATTTTTGTGAGCTTGTTTAATTTGGACTTGTATTTTGTATTCTGGGTTTTTAAACCCAGCTGAGCTTGTAACCGATCACGCTAGGTTAACTCGTTAGTGGGCCGAGTA
>NW_020653014.1:0-984 GCF_003573695.1 Papaver somniferum | reverse complement strand
ATTTCTATGTACGTTGATTCAAGAAAATATGAAGGAAGTCAAATTTCACATTAGAAGAAGGATGAAAGACCATGCAGAACTAATCCAAATCCTAACAAATTTCATATATCTTGAATCAAATAGAAAGACAAAGCCAACACAAAAAGAAAGAGTTCATAAAAATTTTGAATTTTATATACGTTAACTCAAAAAAGTCTACACATTTCGTTATAAGTCGAAAATTGATTTCTGAGACTAAATTGTAAACTAGATAAACTCATCTTTAACAGAAAAAGTTTGAAAAATGTATTGTAATTAAAATTAATATGTTCTAAGGCAATACGTCTAGTAAAAATTGCATTTCTATGTACGTTGATTCAAGAAAATATGAAGGAAGTCGGATTTCACAATAGAAGAAGGATGAAAGACCATGCAGAACTAATCCAAATCCTAACAAATTTCATCTATCTTGAATTAAATAGTCTTGAATCAAATAGAAAGACAAAACCAACACAAAAAGAAAGAGTTCATAAAAATGTTGAATTTTACATACGTTAACTCAAAAAAGTCTACACATTTCGTTATAAGTCGAAAATTGATTTCTGAGACTAAATTGTAAACTAGATAAACTCATCTTTAACAGAAAAAATTTGAAAAATGTATTGTAATTACAATTAATATGTTCTAAGGGAATACGTCTAGTAAAAATTGCATTTCTATGTACGTCGATTCAAGAAAATATGAAGGAAGTCAAATTTCACAATAGAAGAAGTATGAAAGACCTTGCAGAACTAATCCAAATCCTTACAAATTTCATCTATTTGAATAAAATTGAAAGACAAAGCCAATACAAGTGTATTGTAATTACAATTAATATGTTCTAAGGTAATACGACTAGTAAAAATTGCATTTCTATGTATGTTGATTCAAGAAAATATGAAGGAAGTCAAATTTCACAATAGAAGAAGGATGAAAGACCATGCAGAACTAATCCAAATCCTAACA
>NW_020653013.1:0-598 GCF_003573695.1 Papaver somniferum | reverse complement strand
TAAAATTGCATTTCTATGTACGTTGATTCAAGAAAATATAAAGGAAGTCAAATTTCACCATAAAAGAAGGATGAAAGACCATGCAAAACTAATCCAAATCCTAACAAATTTCATCTATCTTGAATCAAATAGAAAGACAAAACCAACACAAAAAGAAAGAGTTCATAAAATTTTTGAATTTTATATACGTTAACTCAAAAAAGTCTACACACTTCGTTATAAGTCGGAAATTGATTTCTGAGACTAAATTGTAAACTAGATAAACTCATATTTAACAGAAAAAGTTTGAAAAATGTATTGTAATTATAATTAATATGTTCTAAGGCAATACGCCTAGTAAAAATTGCATTTCTATGTACGTTGATTCAAGAAAATATGAAGGAAGTCTAATTTCACAATAGAAGAAGGATGAAAGACCATGCAGAACTAATCAAAATCCTAACGAATTTCATCTATCTTGAATCAGATAGAAAGACAAAGCCAACACAAAAAGAAAGAGTTCATAAAATTGTTGAATTTTATATACGTTAACTCAAAAAAGTCTACACATTTCGTTATAAGTCGGAAATTGATTTCTGAGACTAAATTGTAAACTAGA
>NW_020653012.1:0-619 GCF_003573695.1 Papaver somniferum | reverse complement strand
CTCAAAAAAGTCTGCACACTTCGTTATAAGTCGGAAATTGATTTCTGAGACTAAATTGTAAACTAGATAAACTCATCTTTAATAGAAAAAGTTTGAAAAATGTATTGTAATTACAATTAATATGTTCCAAGGAAATACGTCTAGTAAAAATTGCATTTCTATGTACGTTGATTGAAGAAAATATAAAGGAAGTCAAATTTCACAATAGAAGAAGGATGAAAGACCATGCAGAACTAATCCAAATCCTAACAAATTTTATCTATCTTGAATCAAATAGAAAGACAAAACCAACACAAAAAGAAAGAGTTCATAAAAATGTTGAAATTTATATACGTTAACTCAAAAAAGTCTACACATTTCGTTATAAGTCGGAAATTGATTTCTGAGACTAAATTGTAAACTAGATAAACTCATATTTAACAAAACAAAGTTTGAAAAATGTATTGTAATTACAATTAATATGTTCTAAGGCAATAAGTCTAGTAAAAATTGCATTTCTATGTACGTTGATTCAAGAAAATATGAAGGAAGTCAAATTTCACAATAGAAGAAAATTGAAAGACCATGCAGAACTAATCCAAATCCTAACAAATTTTATCTATCTTGTATCAAATAGAAA
>NW_020653011.1:0-271 GCF_003573695.1 Papaver somniferum | reverse complement strand
GTAAAAATTGCATTTCTATGTATGTTGATTCAAGAAAATATGAAGGAAGTCAAATTTCACAATAGAAGAAAGATGAAAGACAATGCAGAACTAATCCAAATCCTAACAAATTTCATCTATCTTGAATTAAATAGAAAGACAAAGCCAATATAAAAAGAAAGAGTTCATTAAAATGCGGTATTTTATATACGTTAACTCAAAAAAGTCTACACATTTCGTTATAAGTCGGAAATTGATTTCTGAGACTAAATTGTAAACTAGATAAACTCAT
>NW_020653010.1:0-476 GCF_003573695.1 Papaver somniferum | reverse complement strand
AAAAATGTATTGTAATTACAATTAATATGTTCTAAGGCAATACGTCTTGTAAAAATTGCATTTCTATGTACGTTGATTCAAGAAAATATGAAGCAAGTCAAATTTCACAATAGAAGAAGGATGAAATACCATGCAGAACTAATCCAAATCCTAACAAATTCCATCTATCTTAAATCAATTCGAAAGACAAACCCAACACAAAAAGAAAGAGTTCATAAAAATGTTGAATTTTATATACGTTAACTCAAAAAAGTCTACACATTTCTTTGTAAGTCGGAAATTGATTTTTGAGACTAAATTGTAAACTAGATAAACTCATCTTTAACAGAAAAAGTTTGAAAAATGTATTGTAATTACAATTAATATGTTCCAAGGCAATACGTCTAGTAAAATTGCATTTCTATGTACGTTGATTGAAGAAAATATGAAGGAAGTCAAATTTCACAATAGAAGAAGGATGAAAGACCATGCAGAAC
>NW_020653009.1:0-888 GCF_003573695.1 Papaver somniferum | reverse complement strand
GTTGAATTTTAAATACGTTAACTCAAAAAAGTCTACAGATTTTGTTATAAGTCGGAAATTGATTTCTGAGACTAAATTGTAAACTAGATAAACTCATCTTTAACATAAAATGTTTGAAAAATGTATTGTAATTACAATTCATATGTTCTAAGGCAATACGTCTGGTAAAAATTGCATTTCTATTTACGTTGATTAAAGAAAATATGAAGGAAGTCAAATTTCACAATAGAAGAAGGATGAAAGACCATGCAGAACTAATCCAAATCGTAAAAAATTTCATCTATCTTGAATGAATTAGAAAGACAAAGCCAACACAAAAAGAAAGAGTTCATAAAAATGTTGAATTTTATGTACGTTAACTCAAAAAAGTCTACACATTTCGTTATAAGTCGAAAATTGATTTCTGAGACTAAATTTTAAACTAGATAAACTCATCTTTAACAGAAAAAGTTTGAAAAATGTATTGTAATTACAATTAATATGTTCTAAGGCAATACGTCTAGTAAAAATTGCATTTCTATGTACGTTGATTCAAGAAAATATGAAGGAAGTCAAATTTCACAATAGAAGAAGGATGAATGACCATGCAGAACTAATCGAAATCCTAAAAAATTTCATCTATCTTGAATCAAATAGAAAGACAAAGCCAACACAAAAAGAAAGAATTCATAAAAATGTTGAATTTTATATAAGTTAACTCAAAAAAGTCTACACATTTCGTTATAAATCGGAAATTGATTTCTGAGACTAAATTGTAAACTAGATAAACTCATCTTTAACATAAAAATTTGAAAAATGTATTGTAATTACAATTAATATGTTCTAAGGCAATACGTCTAGTAAAAATTGCATTTCTATGTACGTTGATTCAAGAAAATATGAAGGAAG
>NW_020653008.1:0-1250 GCF_003573695.1 Papaver somniferum | reverse complement strand
AAAATTGTATTTCTATGTACGCTGATCCAAGAAAATATGAAGGAAGTCTAATTTCACAATAGAAGAAGGATGAAAGACCAAGAAGAACTAATCCAAATCTTAACAAATTTCATCTATCTTGAATCAAATAGAAATACAAATCCAACACAAAAAGAAAGAGTTCATAAAAATGTTGAATTTTATTTACGTTAACTCAAAAAAGTCTACACACTTCGTTATAAGTCGGAAATTGATTTCTGAGACTAAATTTTAAACTAGATAAACTCATTTTTAACAGAAAAAGTTTGAAAAATGTATTGTAATTACAATTAATATGTTCTAAGGCAATACGTCTAGTAAAAATTGTATTTATGTGTACATTGATCCAAGAAAATATGAAGGAAGTCTAATTTCACAATAGAAGAAGGATGAAAGACCAAGAAGAACTAATCCAAATCCTAATAAATTTCATCTATATTGAATCAAATAGAAAGACAAAGCCAACACAAAAAGAAAGAGTTCATATATATGTTAATTTTTTTATACGTTAACTCAAAATAGTCTACACAATACGGCTATTCTCAAAATAATCTACACAATACGGATGTATTTACTTACTTTTGCGGGGAATTTAAACGTCTATTCTCAAAATTTCAGCGCTAAAAAAACAGCTCGTTTTATTCAATATCTATCTGGGGTAAAGAAAGACAGAACGTAATCAACAAGAAGTTCTTTTTATCAACAACGAAAAAAAACCAAAGAGTTACTTTTTTTTCGAAGAAAGCATATTCAATTGATAGGAATGTAAAAAAAGGAACACAACCGCTTATTACATTTACTCATTTTAAAAATAAAGAAAATAATCCATATCCTTATGAATCGGAAAATACTATGCTTTTTCCCCTTCTTATATTAGGATTCGTTACTTTGTGTGTTGGGTTTATCAGAATTCCTTTTGGTTATAGAGGAATGGATTTGAATATATTATCAAATTTGTTAACTCCATTTATAAACCTTTTACATTCAAATTCGAGCAATTCCGTTGATTGGTATGAATTTCTTACAAATGCAATTTTGTCAGTCAGTATAGCTTATTTAGGAATATTTTTTGCGTTCTTTTTATATAGGCATGTTTATTCATTTTTACAGAATTTGGACTTAATTAATTCATTTGTTAAAATGGGGCCTAAAAGAGGTCTTTGGGACAAAATAGTAAATGTGATATATAATTGGTCATATAATCGAGTGACATTGCTTCTTCATGATTCAAT
>NW_020653007.1:0-622 GCF_003573695.1 Papaver somniferum | reverse complement strand
TGTTTTGATATTTTACAAAACAGAGAAACATTTCTGAAAATTCTGACGAGCAGAAATTTGTTGTTGACTAAATTATTTTTTTATGGGGAAACCATGAGTTTTTTGAAATGATAATTCAAACGAAATTTGTAAATCTAGATGTTATTTCGAAACTCATATTTTATTTTCTGATTTGGAATTGTGGTTTGTGAATAAAGGTGTCATCTGCAACGAACATGGCTAATAGGCGCATGAGGCTGAAAATAAATCTTCCAAAGCTGGCAAAGGTAAGGACATCGAACGCAACTCTAAGAGGTCTTCATAAGAAAGGTATGTTTCGTAAACCTGAATCTAGAATTACTTTAATTGAGGGTCATTTTTATGTTTGTAAATTCCTGGCCATGGGGCAGTAAATTGTAGACAACGAAAAAACCTTAATACGTAGAAAGTTAATGCTAATTTAGTTGACACAAACTAGAATGAGTTCAGTGGCATGATGCCGAAAGTTATTTTAATAATCAATGTGAGATTTTGATGGGTGGGGTGGACTTTAGAGCCACTAAGCATGTTTATTGAAACAAAGACTTGTTCACCTCCTATTAGAGGATAAGGGATGTCGAGAAACTCTCTATGAGTAACTCAT
>NW_020653006.1:0-351 GCF_003573695.1 Papaver somniferum | reverse complement strand
TGTAAGGCATGCTTCCTCAACACATTCTTCCTCTTGGTTTTGAGACGTGCAAATTTATCAACACCACTACTATGTTGCTAGGCATGCTTCCTCAACACATTCTTCCTCTTGGTGTTGAGACGTGCAATTTTATCAACACCACTACTATGTTGCTAGGCATGCTTCCTCGACACATTTTCCTCTTGGTGCTGAGACGTGCAAATTCCTCAACACCACTATTGTGTTGCTAGGCATGCTTCCTCGACACATTCTTCCTCTGGGTGTTGAGATTTGCATATTCCTCAACACTACTACTTGATGAGTGCCAAATATTGTATATATTTATCCCTTTTTGTTGGCATTTTAACTCAT
>NW_020653005.1:0-320 GCF_003573695.1 Papaver somniferum | reverse complement strand
ATTCTTCACGGGTCGTCATTTCTTCAACCCGCGCCCGTAGCGGGTAAAGATTGCGGGCTTACGGGTAACCCGACTTGTTTAATTAAAAATCAAATTAAAATTTAATTAAGTTAATTTATGACAAATTAAAAGGATAAAAGACAATTATTACAAGGATCAAACACAAATCCCTTTCAAATCCTTCACTGCAACTGTAACACCTAAAATACATCTAATGATTCTAATCACTCCAATTCAGCTCAACCCATTATTGCTTCAACCGCAGCAAGAACTCTATACACAGTTGCGTTCTTTTCTTAAACTCAGACTCATGCAAATCA
>NW_020653004.1:0-478 GCF_003573695.1 Papaver somniferum | reverse complement strand
AGTTATTGATAACAAGCCTACTATGAAACTAAGGATTCACCTATACTTATATGTATTATTTTGAACCATCCTCTTAAATGTACCAGTTTTTGTATATTATGAGATGTTTTAAACAGTTTCTTCCGTTACAGGTGACATCTATTAATTCTTTAATTTTAGAGGACTATGAGTTATTGATAACAAGCCTACTATGAAACTAAGCAGTCACCTATACTTCTGTGTATTATTTTTAACTTTCCTCTAAAATATACCAGTTTTTGTATATTATTTGATGTTTTAAATAGTTTCTAGCATTCCAGGTGACATCTATCAATAATTTAATTTTAGAGGACTAATAGTTATTGATAACAAGCCTACTATGAAACTAAGCATTCACCTATACTTCTGTGTAGTCTTTTGAACCTTCCTCTTAAATATACCAGTTTTTGTATATTATTAGATGTTTTAAACAGTTTTTAGCGTTCCAGGTGACATCTAT
>NW_020653003.1:0-347 GCF_003573695.1 Papaver somniferum | reverse complement strand
GTTCTAAGGCAATACGTCTAGTAAAAATTGCATTTCTATGTACGTTGATTCAAGAAAATATGAAGGAAGTCAAATTTCACAATAGAAGAAGGATGAAAGACCATGCAGAACTAATCAAAATCCCAACAAATTTCATTTATCTTGAATCAAATAGAAAGACAAACCCAACACAAAAAGAAAGAGTTCATAAAAATTTTGAATTTTATATACGTTAACTCAAAAAAGTCTACACATTTCGTTATAAGTCGGAAATTGATTTATGAGACTAAATTGTAAACTAGATAGACTCATCTTTAACAGAAAAAGTTTGAAAAATGTATTGTAATTACAATCAATATGTTCTAAGG
>NW_020653002.1:0-1173 GCF_003573695.1 Papaver somniferum | reverse complement strand
ATGGTTGAATATTCTTCTGCACGTTCAAATATGCGGTAACTGTAATACTCCATTTGAGATAATTTTGTTTTCGTATAGGTTTTGGTGACTGCATCCCATTGCCTCATTGTTGGTGACCATCCCAGCTCACCAAAAGGAAATAGTAAAACATAATGTAAAGGCAAGTATGCCGGATGACACTCCGAATTTTTTTTCAATACGTTGTTTTCTCTCAAATGCAATATAATATCTCGCACCCCAGTCTCCTTATAAGTATTTTCTGGAACGATAACCGCAATCTCATCTGTTGTCGGAAGATTATAACGCATACTATCAGTCGACTTGTTATATTGAAGTGAAACTCTGATATTCTGGTCGGCCGGACTCATCTGGTCTAAAATTGCATAAGCCTGACGATACTTGGTATAAAAAACATTGAATTGGATCATAGTATTCTGAATTTTCTGTAGCACATTCATATTTAACTGAGGATTTCTTTTCCCACGGACAAAAAATGAAAATTCTGGATCATAGATGTACAGTTGGGAGTAAACCGCCATCCTCTCAGTCCCAGGAGCTGGTAGAACACCTCCGGTTAAATGTCTCAACTCCCTATGTATTGAGAAAGGTCTCGGACCTCTCCCTTTCAAATCTCTTGTATCTAATTTGCATCCAAGGCTAGTAAACGCATTAGTTGTATTATATTCTCGAATATATTTCCGAAAAGAAATTGATTCGGCGTCGGTTCCGTCAAACAATTCTCTGATGGCTACCGGTGGTTCACGCAGTGACGGTAGGCAAACTTTGCCTTGGAGACAACATGACCCAAATTTTGGGTTTATTAAAGATGAATTTGTATATTTTTCTGCCATCCAGTGCAATGCCCCGCGGTGCTGACATTTGACATCCATTTGTCCCAGAAAATGACGTACATCGGTAGCAACAACAGCTACCTGATTGATAAAAGTATTTGAATCATGTAATTCGTCAGTGTCATAATCTACTTCGTCAATTTCGTAAGTATCCGACACCCCATCATCTTCTCTAACATTAATAGACGGCCTGCATAGTGATAATCAGGTAATCTAGCTTACCCTATTCAAAAACTAAATAAATTTATGCAATTTAAATTTTTAAATCCTTACATTTCAGTGTTTTGAGCGTCTGATGTGCTACCAACTCTCCTATGTAATA
>NW_020653001.1:0-1189 GCF_003573695.1 Papaver somniferum | reverse complement strand
TTTTCCGGCTCTTAAGATGGTTGAATATTCTTCTGCACGTTCAAATATGCGGTAACTGTAATACTCCATTTGAGATAATTTTGTTTTCGTATAGGTTTTGGTGACTGCATCCCATTGCCTCATTGTTGGTGACCATCCCAGCTCACCAAAAGGAAATAGTAAAACAAAATGTAAAGGCAAGTATGCCGGATGACACTCCGAATTTTTTTTCAATACGTTGTTTTCTCTCAAATGCAATATAATATCTCGCACCCCATTCTCCTTATAAGTATTTTCTGGAACGATAACCGCAATCTCATCTGTTGTCGGAAGATTATAACGCATACTATCAGTCGACTTGTTATATTGAAGTGAAACTCTGATATTCTGGTCGGCCGGACTCATCTGGTCTAAAATTGCATAAGCCTGACGATACTTGGTATAAAAAACATTGAATTGGATCATAGTATTCTGAATTTTCTGTAGCACATTCATATTTAACTGAGGATTTCTTTTCCCACGGACAAAAAATGAAAATTCTGGATCATAGATGTACAGTTGGGAGTAAACCGCCATCCTCTCAGTCCCAGGAGCTGGTAGAACACCTCCGGTTAAATGTCTCAACTCCCTATGTATTGAGAAAGGTCTCGGACCTCTCCCTTTCAAATCTCTTGTATCTAATTTGCATCCAAGGCTAGTAAACGCATTAGTTGTATTATATTCTCGAATATATTTCCGAAAAGAAATTGATTCGGCGTCGGTTCCGTCAAACAATTCTCTGATGGCTACCGGTGGTTCACGCAGTGACGGTAGGCAAACTTTGCCTTGGAGACAACATGACCCAAATTTTGGGTTTATTAAAGATGAATTTGTATATTTTTCTGCCATCCAGTGCAATGCCCCGCGGTGCTGACATTTGACATCCATTTGTCCCAGAAAATGACGTACATCGGTAGCAACAACAGCTACCTGATTGATAAAAGTATTTGAATCATGTAATTCGTCAGTGTCATAATCTACTTCGTCAATTTCGTAAGTATCCGACACCCCATCATCTTCTCTAACATTAATAGACGGCCTGCATAGTGATAATCAGGTAATCTAGCTTACCCTATTCAAAAACTAAATAAATTTATGCAATTTAAATTTTTAAATCCTTACATTTCAGTGTTTTGAGCGTCTGATGTGCTACCAACTCTCCTATGTAATA
>NW_020653000.1:0-482 GCF_003573695.1 Papaver somniferum | reverse complement strand
TTACAAGTAAGCTCAAGGTGGAATGTGTGAGTGTGAGAATGTTTCTGCATTCAACCAGCTTTCAGATAAAACAAATTCACTCCGAGAAGAATGAATGACTGACCAGAGTGAAGACCAAACACGAAACTGGTCCTCCAAGTAAAAATTCTATTCGAGGAAATCAAAAGATGTAATAAAAACAGTGTACAAAGAAATACTGCAACTAGTACATCCACAGGCACCAGGCCTGGTCATGCGATTTTGACGGCTGGATTAGTATTGTATAAATTATTAAAATAACGTTGATCATATTCTCCTCCATTGTCAAGTGGCAGTTGCCTCATGGAACATTGTTCTCACAAGACTCCATACTCATTCGACCACATCCAAAAATATTCCCAATTTTCCAAACACTCAAATGACTATCACCCAAATTCTACATCTGAAAACTCATCATCGGTCAAAACAGCCTTCTGTTTCCTTTTCTGGTCCTTATGGATAGC
>NW_020652999.1:0-678 GCF_003573695.1 Papaver somniferum | reverse complement strand
GGTGCTGAAGACAACTCAGAGCTTGCTGGGTTACTTCAGCCAAACTGTGGTCCTCGGGCTGAGACAAAGATCCAGCTGGAATTGTTGATCCAACACTTGTAGGTGCTGTTTGAACTGGGACCTGGGTAGCTTGATGCAGGTCGGGAAGTGGTTCCATAGAAGGACCACTAAACGAAGGGCCAACACGACCACCATCACCAAGGTTCTGTTGAGGTTGAGGCCCTCGCGGCTGCTGCTGCTGCCCTCTGGCCTTGGTATCCCTGCACTGGCCCACCCTGCTACTGAGGAACCATCCCACGCCGAGGTTGTCCCCCAGGTCCCTGAGGATATCCTCCGCGGCCTCCTTGCTGAGAAGCAGCCTCTCCCACCACCTCCCTGTTGAGCAGGTGGACCTTGATACCCTCCACGACCACCCTGTTGAGCAGGTGGACCCATCAATTGATGCGGCAGAATGAGCAAGGAGACAAGCTCTAAAATAAATAGAAAATAAAAATTAAAAGAAAATACCTGTGTAATATATATATATATATATATATATATATATATATGTAATCATGGGTGCCACTAAAATCTCAGGTGCAATTAGTGAAGGGCTCATTAGAAGTTGCATCCATTCTTCTCCTTTGTTGCTCTAAACCAGCACCAGCACCCATTCTGGCAAAGGATGAGTAACCTCAT
>NW_020652998.1:0-593 GCF_003573695.1 Papaver somniferum | reverse complement strand
ATTGATAAACACACCGAATTTAGGGACCGTGGAATACACTTCGGGGAAATCAATGGTCTCCAACAGCTTCTCAGCAGTGGGATTAGAACCATGGGAAGTGGGTCAACTGCTCTTGTCTCCATGGTGCATCTTCGATGCTTAATCCGAAATGTATCAATCATTTTCGATAGTCCATTCCCCACGTGTTTGCAAAAAGCTTAACAAACTTAAAAGAGTATTTCTAAATAGTCCTTACAGTATTTGCAATTTATTTAGGGGGATTGACAATGTAATTTTTTCGAAAGACTAAAGGATTTAACAACGATTAGTGGAGATTTTCAGTATTTTATTCAATACACAGCTCCGTCCCTGAAAAGGCGTTGGAGCCCAACTTATGGTTGGGATTCCAACCAGCTCTTTGTAAAACAAATCTTTTTATCTTTTTTTCTAAAAAAAAAGCCAATTGTTATCTCGGAGCATTGAAAACCCTCGTTCAATGAGTCGGATACGGATCTAGTGGTATCTGCGTGGAACCGGACCCATTGGCGATCCCAAACGAAGCCCTCGTTCAAAAGAACCAGTCCAGAAACTTCTACCACCTCATTACTTAAAGG
>NW_020652997.1:0-915 GCF_003573695.1 Papaver somniferum | reverse complement strand
TACATGTCTCCTCAAACTCAAACATACATATTTTATAACAAAGTGAAATGGTACAAAAAGAAGGCTATCCTTTTGTTTCATGTTTCAAAAATTTGCTAATTGCATGCAAGTTAACAACTACCAAAAATACAGTGCGGGTATAGCTATGGCTATGCTATATGCTAACATCTTTTTTAGTACGTACTGTGCGTGTACGTAGGCTTTTGTGGTTTTTGTCTTTTCAGGTCCGTCTCAAAAACATTTATCACACTGTTCTTTTTCTCTCTTTTTCTATTAAAGAAGAGTGCAACTCCGTGTTGAAAACTTGAAAGTGAAATTGAGAAGCAGTATTAACAAAATTAGTGATAAAACCCCTAGGTGAACAAACTAGTGATAAGAAAAAATCGGTCATATTATTTTTAGCAAATAAAAACCGTTTCAAATAAAATTGGGACAAAAACCCCAATTTAAATAAAAAATTTAAAATTTAGTTTTTATTAATTTTTATAATCTCAATTCTACCCTTTAGCGTATATATCCTTATCGATCCTTCTTCTCCTCTCGTTTAATAGTTTCATTTCTTTTTTCTTCCCCCCTACCACCACCAGAAACTCCTCCGATCGCAGCACCACCACTAAGCCACTATCACTTCCAGATCTGCCACGACCACCTCTGCCTCTTCCTGTCCTCCCTCTCCAACACTTACGTTTCTTTTTTTCCTACTACGATTTCAGATCGCCACCAGCATCATCTCCGCCGCCACCAAACCACATCTGACATCAACAACACCTCCATCTCTTCCTTCCCCACCATCATCACTGGAAGCACCTCATCTTTCTACTCTGAAAGCAACACCAATATTCGCGGATACACACAGAAGAACTTCAATTATTCCGTTGATTATAAAAACAAAATACGGAATTAGTTTTTTTTTTT
>NW_020652996.1:0-484 GCF_003573695.1 Papaver somniferum | reverse complement strand
CTAACTTGGATTCCTCACAGGTAACATCTCCTGGAGGCAATGTAGTTAATTCTTTGAAAGGAACATCAGGGGACAAGTTTGAATTTAAGGCTCCACGAGCGGGAATGTATAAATTCTGCTTCCACAATCCTTACTCAACTCCAGAGACTGTATCTTTCTACATCCATGTTGGTCATATCCCCAATGAGCATGACCTTGCAAAAGATGGTTAGTTATTTTCTGTTAGTATTGTATTTCACGATTTTTTGCACCTAGCAGATCTCTTTTTATGGATGGTGCAGATAAAAGGTCATGTTTTATTTACTGCTTTGGTTAACGTTATTGCTGGGTGATTGATTCTTTGCAGAACATTTGGACCCAATAAATGTCAAGATTGCCGAGTTGAGAGAGGCTTTGGAGTCTGTCACAGCAGAGCAGAAGTACCTAAAAGCGCGTGATTCCAGGCATCGCCACAGTAAGCTCATCTCTCTCTACCTCATGTGTG
>NW_020652995.1:0-580 GCF_003573695.1 Papaver somniferum | reverse complement strand
CTCGCTAAGAAGATGAGACGGGATGCTGGTATATTACCCAATCCGCGGTTGCCTTCTTTCCGGACCGCTAATATTTCTCCCTCATTTTCTCTGCAGGCTCCAAAAGTAGGGTCGTCATCCGCCAGTACTTTTATTGAACGTGTGGAGCGTAAACTTGGTAGAGCCGTTAGCCAGAGCGGTCCTGAAGTGCTTTCTCCCCGTATGACTCTTCACTCTACTCGTCTTTTAATTGGTCGGACGATTAAAGATCCCAATCATCCTTTTCACACTCCTTCCGACATGTTAGGTGATGGGGATGAATCAGAAACAGATCGTTATATCAATGATTATTCACACGAGGGTAGTGGTCTTAAAAGCGGTGCCTAGGGTCAGAGTTCGTCCCCTCTTAAATCCCGTGAGTTTGTCATGCCGACACGTGTCGGTCAAAATGTTTCCGTTGCAACTTATTTAATACATTTGGCGACCTATATATATATCTCCACTTCCCTCATTTTGAATGACTATTTTATTTTTCTCTATGCTTTCGATTTCTCATGCCCCTTAGGTCATTCAGAACCGGCTGTGTCGAGTTCATCTCATT
>NW_020652994.1:0-1512 GCF_003573695.1 Papaver somniferum | reverse complement strand
TTTCTTTGTTATTGGTATGATGACTTCAGTTGGTAATACAACTTCTACTCCATATGTTAAACAGAATGGTGACATTCCTGTAGCTTCTCTTCGTGTTGTTCGATACGCCCATAAAACATTGTAGACCTGTTCGCACCATCCTTTATTGTGTCCCTCCAACTTATTCTTTACTACATCCGCGAACGTTTTGTTAGTCGCCTCTGATTTTCCCATTACTCTGCGGATATAATGGGGTTGATTTTCCAATCTGGATTTTGAATGCATTCAACAACATTTCTATATTTTCGCCCTCGAATTGCTTTCCATTATTATACGCCATCTGTACAGGGATTCCGAATCTGCAAATGATATTCTCGAATATGAAGGTGAAGATATCCTTATCGCATATGTGTTGAACTGCTTTCGCCTCTGACCATTTTGTGAAGTAATCTGTTGCGACAATTAGATATCATCTTTGCCTCGATCCTGGCAAAAATGGACCCACAATGTCTAAGCCCCCACTTCGCGAAGGGACAAACACTTGTTGATGAGTTTAATTCCGCTCCAGGTTCATGTATTCTTTTCCCATGTCTTTGAAATTCTTCACATCGCCTAGATACTTCTTTCGCATCTGCATGCATATAAGGATAATAGTATCCTTGCATTTTTGTTTTATATGCCAATGATCTTCCACCGCTATGGTTTCCGGCATCTCCATAGTATATTTCCTTTAGGATTTTCATTCCTTCTTTTCGTGTCAAGCATCTGAGAGAGGGCCCGAGGAATGATCTGCGATAGAGTACACCTTCTCTTAATTCAGAGTTTGTCGCACGTCTTTTTAACTTCTGTGCTTCCAACCTGTTCCTTGGTACTTCTCCCTTCTCCAACTATGAATGAAGTTGTGATCTCCAATCCTCATCATTATCATTCTTTTATCCTTCTTCGCTTTCCACCATCATTACGTCTGCCTCTTCTTCTTTTTTGATTGACGGGAAACAAAGTGTTTTAATCTTTATATATTGAGCGGTGGGATCCACTAGCATTAGTGCGGGGAATTCCAGAGCTTCTGCGAATATATTGTATTTTCTGCGTATGTGTCTCAATTGTATGTTCTTTATTTTTGCTGATAGCTCTTCGGCGAGTAGCTTGTACTTATGTAATGATGGTTCATTCGCGCTATATATCCCCATTATTTGGCGGATCACCAACTGTGAGTCACTAGTTATTTTGATGTCATCCAATTCCAGTTCCACTGCCAACTATATTATTTCCTTCTCCGTTTACAGATCCATCAACTAGTATCTCCCACCTTTTTGAATTTCGCTCTCTTAACAGATTTTGAGGGTTTCCTTATCTTTGTATACATCCATCATTTCTTCTACACTATCGTCTTCCTCCAATGGGAACTCTACTAAGAAATCCGCAATGACTTGTGATTTTGGTAAGGATAATATATCATACTTGACTTCGAATTGCCCCACTTTTTCATTCCACCTTTCTATTCTTCCAGATCTTCTCGAATTCTTCATTACA
>NW_020652993.1:0-296 GCF_003573695.1 Papaver somniferum | reverse complement strand
GTGACATCTATTAATTCTTTAATTTTAGAGGACTATGAGTTATTGATAACAAGCCTACTATGAAACTAAGCAGTCACCTATACTTCTGTGTATTCTTTTGAACTTTCCTCTAAAATATACCAGTTTTTGTATATTATTTGATGTTTTAAAAAGTTTCTAGCATTCCAAGTGACATCTATCAATAATTTAATTTTAGAGGACTAATAGTTATTGATAACAAGCCTACTATGAAACTAAGCATTCACCTATACTTCTGTGTAGTCTTTTGAACCTTCCTCTTAAATATACCAGTTTTT
>NW_020652992.1:0-5499 GCF_003573695.1 Papaver somniferum | reverse complement strand
CCAAATAAAGTCTTCAACTCGTTAACCTAATAATGGTTTTGGAAAACCTAGGTGTTTGTACCGTGTATAAAATACACGGAAGGCCCATTAATCAAGCCCGTAAAGAAGATTCCAGAAGTCTTGTTGCCCAAGTTGCTTGCATATCAAGTTTATATTAGAATTTAGGTTTACATAACTATATAAATACATGTATCCTAAACCCTAAGAAGGATATGGAATTCTAGGTTAGCTAACCAAATTATTGTAATCACATGTCAATATAATAACTCCCCTATGGGATTCCTCCATGATTGTAGGCAACACTTGCCGAACCACGTTAAATCTTTGTCTTCTTATTTGTTTTCAATCATGTTTTATCCCTAATTCATCTATTATCCTCATCAAATCATCGTGTTTAGTTCCTAGGAGTAATTTTGGGTACAAACATTGGCGCCGACTAAGGGGATTCGTGTAAAATGATCGTGTTTTCTATTGAGATAGGTGCGTCAAAAACCTCAAAAATCGTGCACGAATTCTGAGAAAAGAATCAGCAAAAACCAGTAGGGAAAAAATAAAAGGTTCAAAAAGCGTTGCAAATAGTTGCAGCAACTGTTGCAAAATACAGAAAAAGTAACATAAATAAGCATTGCAGAAAAGCGTGGCAAGAAGCTGAAATCTCATCCAGCCTCCTATACACCAGCTATCCAGTACTTCTCACACGCTGACTAAGAAGTGTACATTCAACGCCATGTGTGTCCACCTCAGCAAGGACGAACCAATCATCGTCGGACACATTAGCCGAACAGGTACAGTCAGCACTCGCCATATCATCGACGAGAACTGCCACATCAACATCGTTGTATCCAGTCAGCAACTTAGACCAGTCAGCACGTACCACGTCTGCATTCCAGTCCAGTCAGCAGTTCCACGACAGCACCCACGCTCCGTGAAAAACTTGTTTCTTCAATAAGTTCTACGTTTTAAGTCCGAATTGAGTGATTTTTGGCTAGTTAGAATCGCCTTTCGATTCCCTACAACATGAAAGCGAAAATTCCCGTGTTCGAGAAAATTTGATGTATACTTGGAGCAGCAACATGATCGAGTTCGAGATTCGTGGATAGTGACATGATCGAGTTCGAGGTACATGGATAGTGACATAATCAAGTGCGAGATGAGGATTGCTTAGAACCTTCAATAATTATCCGTGCATCACATCGCAAGTACCTAAAGCCTCACATTGCACGTGAGCACATAAGTCTTGCTCTTATCGCAAGCATAAAATCTCGTCTTGCACGCGAGTATGAAAGACTTGCACCTTGGAAAGCACAAAGTCTCGTCTCAACCACGAGCCTAACGCTCGATGTTAGTCTAAAGTCTAGTTGAAACACGAGCCCAATGCTCGATATTGGTCCAAATACTCGTACTCAACACAAACAATACAACCAGCCTGCCCGAGCAGCGAGCGCTACAACCTTGTTACGTTGTGAGCAAAAAGACTTTCCCCAGCCGCAAGCACACTACCTTCTCCTCAAGACTCGACAAGCTCTCGAGCATCACAAGTCCAATACTTCACAAAAAGTCTCGCCTAGCACGTGAGCAAATATTTTGCAGGTAATTACAGTTGGGGGCGTCTTTATAATATATCCACTCACGCTTGGGGGCGAGTTTCATCATCAATGATCGACGCAAAAGGAAGAACAAATTTCTTAACCACCAACAAGTTGGAAGTTAAGAGGGGACGATGTTTGTACTGTGTATAAAATACACGGAAGGCCCATTAATCAAGCCCGTAAAGAAGATTCCAAAAGTCTTGTTTCCCAAGTTGCTTGCATATCAAGTTTATATCAGAATTTATATTTACATAACTATATAAATACATGTATCCTAAACCCTAAGAAGGATATGGAATTCTAGGTTAGCTAATCAAATTATTGTAATCACATGTCAATACAATAACTCCCCTATGAGATTCCTCCGTGGATGTAGGCAAAACTTGCCGAACCACGTTAAATCTTTGTCTTCTTATTTGTTTTCAATCATGTTTTAGCCCTAATTCATCTATTATCATCATCAAATCACCGTGTTTAATGCCTAGGAGTAATTTTGGGTATAAACACTAGGTTAGAGAATAATCGACTCTAGTTTGCAACTAGGACACACGAGAGTGTCGGGATTAGGTTTCCCAGATGCTAGAGTTATCCCTTATATAGTCTTTCAAATCAGGGTTGCTCACAATCAAAGCTACGATATCTTAGTAACAAAGCAATTGATATTCACCGTTAGATGAACTCCTGATTTAAGATTCAAGCTAAGTCGCTTAGAAATTAAGCAATCAATCTCCAACGTTAGACGGTATTAGCTTGATACACACAAATGAAATATACCTATTTTTAGATATGGATGAACTGTACCCAAGCGTGTATATCTTGTTGGCTCAATAATAGTTAACCGAAGTTAGCCACATGACCACTTACAGTTTAGCCACATTCATCTAACACTTCTAAATCAAATATGATGACCAATCAATCATGATAGATAATCAAATGAATCTAAATGTGTTTAAAGAGAGTTGTTCTAATTTTCACTATCTCATAGAAATATATATTAACCAATTGAAACAAAATTGGTTTGGTTTGTAATTGTACAAAGTACTTATACAAGAACCAATTCATGAACATAATGCCATGGTTTGTAAAACTAGTTCACATACCTTATTCCATTAAAGTTCCAAGGAATTTTAGTTCGCAAATTGAGTTCGCGAACGAACCTGAGTTTGCGAGTATGTATTTCATACTTAATGATTTTAGAACCTAACCAATGTTTTCGCAAAACATAGTACGCGAACAACAGTTTCGGTCTTTGGCCTTGCCGTGCTGTTCGCAAACAAAGTTCACAAACAACAGTTCCGGACTTAGCCTTGCCTAGCCGTTTGCAAACAGAGTACGCGAGCAACAGCTCTGGACCTTTTCACAGGTAAACCAATTCGCAAACATAGTTCGCAAACAAGAGTTACAGACCTGAATTAGAACTTCACAGTGCACATACAAAGTATACATACTGTGTTATATCCAGGCATTGGTAATCGTTCTGAACTCGCATTTAATCATTGAAACATCCTTAGAAGACGATAATGGTAATCTTATACATACCACTAGAATCAAGTAATTTTTAAGTGATTAATCGATCAATACGAAACATTCCAAGTTAACATCAAATGATTGTCTCATACAAATCATGTAAAATTTTCAAGGTAATTTTCTCATGATCATCTTGACTTAATATTTAGTTTCCAACAAATGAATTGTATACAACTAAACTCGTCAAGCAGATGATGAACTTTAGATAAAGCTAAAAGCTTCCAACACGTATTTCGAGAAATAAATAAACGAGATAAACTCGGCTGGAAATTTCAATTGTGTATAACGTAAAAGTCTGTATGGCTATACGACTTAGTCTCTTTAGAAGATATGATATAATATACTTCTGAGTGATAGATAAGTGTTATTCTCCACATACCTTATATTGATGAAGTTCCTCCTTGCTCTTCAGTAGATCTTCTTCTTCAATTAGTGAACATCGTGAAGTCTAAAGCTCCACTACACACTTTTATCCTAATCTGAGACATAGCTATAAGTAGACTAGAAATCAAGTATATAGTTTTCATCAACTAAACTTGACAACCAAGATTGAGATAGCAACGCTTGCGAGTTCGACCGAGCAGTGCTCTAACAATCTCCCCCTTTGTCAATTTTAGTAACAAAACTATCAATACATATGGATTACTAAATAAATAGACTTTGTAGCTTATGATCCATCATGCTTGATTTCCTTGGCTCTTCAACTTCCTTGAATTCTTCGTTATTTCAAGTTCTCCATCAATTCTGAATGTGTTCAACTCAACATTATTGTTGTTGAAGATCCGTAACAATAACAATATGAAAATGAAGGTTCTCAATCATTGTTATTCAGTGTCATAGTATTATTATATAGAATCAAAGTCCAATTGCATCACAACTTTGAAATAATACTAAGGTGATATGTATCACCCCCTTAGTCAATACTTCCATCTTATAATGAAAACCACCTCCCTTACATAATGATTCGTAAACCATATGTATGTAGTGTGAACTATTAAATAATTCTCCTCATTTTTGTCAATATAAATTGGCAAAGGTACGAAAACTACAGGATCATAATGAATTCTCTAAAGATAATTCATGATTAAAAGGAAACATATCAACTTCGTTTCGATGATTTCACATAGTCGAAACTTAGTGTATTCATCAAGGAGTTTATTAAGATACAAGTTAACCCCTTCAATCTCCACAACCTCTCTACCCACAAAGATATGGAAGTTAATCTCAAGTTCATTTAAGAACTCTCCCACATTTGATGTCATTCCCAAGAGAACAACATGAGCGACCTTACTTTTACAGGAAAAAAAGGATTTCTTTGGATATTTTGATACTTCACGGATCTGAATAGACAATAAACATAATACAACTCCTAGAGCCAAATACAAAATTTAAACAACTATTCGCTGGAACTTCAAGCTTTTATGGCCCAAAAGATATAGATAGATCCAGAGGAAAAAATCTAGAAATCAAATGAACCAAAACAACACCAATAGACTGCCGCAAGTGTTGAAACGTTGCAGTTTCTAGAGGTTTGGTGATAATATCATCCAATTGTTGCCCTGAAGGCACACATTCCATGTTAATAATACCATTTTCATATAGATCTCTTATAAAATGGTACCTTATGTCAATGTTCTTAGTTCTTGAGTGCTCAACAGGATTCACAGTGATGCGAATCGTGCTTGAGTTATCATAGAAGATCTTCATTGTGACACTGTCAATTCCATAATTATCAAGCATTTGTTTCGTCCATAGAAGTTGAGTACAACACGAACCTGCAGCAATATGTTCTTCTTCGTATGTTGAAAGGGACTGTGAGTTTTGTTTCTTGCTATGCCATGCCACAAGATTTAATCCCACATAGTAAAATCCCCCCGGCGTGTTTTTCCTGTTGTTGATGGTGTTTTTTAGCTTAGGGTCAAAATAGTAAAACTGTACATCTGACATGACGTCACTATGACCATTAGCATATTTATTGAATCAATCAGCATGCCTACATAAGAATTACCGGGGTACCCTTTTTTTACATGGGTCATGTTCCACGACGGAACCCTTAACAGTGACTGACATCATCTATGCCAAACTCTAATTCTCATGCTACCGCGCCAAGGCATGCCAACCATGCCAGCCGCACCACTGCGCCAATGGCATACCATGCCAGCCGCACCACTGCGCCAATGGCATGCCATGCCAGCCGCACCTCCGCGCCAAGGCATGCCAACAATGTCAGCCACACCACATGTGCCAATGGAATGCCAACCACCTTGATGCTCCATACCATGCCGGCCTTCCCTATGCGGATACCAAAACGAAGGCGTGCGATTATCAATGACCACCCTTCCATCTTAGATGCAAATCTTAGCCGTCCAAGGTCGCCAAACAA
>NW_020652991.1:0-609 GCF_003573695.1 Papaver somniferum | reverse complement strand
TAAGATCATGTGGGTCTATAGACCAACATGTCCTGATCATTAGCATGTTTCCGATAAAAATAAACCTGTTGAGCTAAATTATAGTGTTCGAGTCTTTTTGAGTGTGTATTATTCGAATGTACATTCGAAACTGCTCTAAGTAGACAAATCTTGTTTATGAGGCCTAGACTTCAAAATTGTGCTAAAATATTAAGATCATGTGGGTCTATAGACCAACATGTCCTGATCATTAGCATGTTTCCGATAAAAATAGACCTGTTGAGCTAAATTATAGTGTTCGAGTCTTTTCGAGTGTTTATTTTTTGAATGTACACTCGAAACTGCTCTAAGTAAGCAAATCTTGTTTATGATGCCTAGAATTCAAAATTTAGCTAAAATATCAAGGTCATCTGGGTCTATAGACCAACATGTCCTGATCATTAGCATCTTTCTAATAAAAATAGACACTTGTTGAGCTAAATTATAGCGTTCGAGTCTTTTCGAGTGCCTATTATTCGAATGTACACTCGAAACTGCGGTAAGTAGAAAATTCGTGTTTATGAGGCCTAGCCTTCAAAACTTGGCTAAAATATCAAGATCATGTGGGTCTATAGACCAACATGTCCTCAT
>NW_020652990.1:0-661 GCF_003573695.1 Papaver somniferum | reverse complement strand
GGCTTATTTTTTGACACATCATTGTTGATCCTGGTAACTGTCTCTTCATATTCTCTCACCCATTAATGCGTTCGTAAAAGGGGATCTCGGGAAAAGGAAAGAGAATCCTTTGTATACCCGTATATGCTTTTCCTTCTTCTCTTTTTACTATTTCTTTCTTCCCTAACCTCTGCAATTTTTATTTCTTACTGTTGATGCTCCTTTTCTTGATTGATGGTTGATTCTTCTTACTTCGCGTTTTCTTCTCGCCATACTATCTGTCTTTCACTATTATCTTGGTTTTCATATCAAAACTCCCCACTCATTGTCTTCATCTCGATTTTCCTAATCCTCTTGATCATCCTGATTATCTTGATCATCTTCTTCTTTTCACTTTGTTCCTCATTTATATTCCCCTTTGCAAGATGGTAAACAAGCGAGGATGGAAATTCTCTAAAGACTTTGAGAGACTGCAAGTTGAATTCAAGGATAACTGTTTTACATTATATGCTCCTCACGCATCAGGTCCTACTTCTACGCTTAATCCTAGATGGTTTGGGTTGATCAATGGAATGATCAAAAGATCATCATCTCAGTGGGAAAACTTATCGCTGGCCTTGTTATTCCTCTCTTCGACCCGCGAACTCCTCTATTTTATAAACTTTTAACTCATGAGAAGTTT
>NW_020652989.1:0-699 GCF_003573695.1 Papaver somniferum | reverse complement strand
TGTATTTAATATTTTTTTAAATAAATAAAAAGGAACGAAGATAAATATGATATATATTAAAATGCTTTGTTTCCTATTGATGAAGATATCATTTAAGATTTTAGGTTGGTTATACTAAAAATAGTTTTATAATAATAGAAAGTTGAAGGGTATATTTGAGAGTTTAACTAGAAAATATGAAGCTGGCCAATATTTTAGGACAGACAAAAATAGAATAGAGGACGAAAATATAAAGACAAAGGGAGTAATGTTTTTACACGAAAAAAAATAAAAATAAAAATACATAAAATAGGTAGTAAATGGTAAAACCACTGATATCTCTAGAAGATGAGACATAAAACGGTGTTGGACACACATATGTTGTCTCGTTAAAACCTTGTCAAGGAATATACACATGACAAAATCTTGACGAATGAAAGAGAGTACAACATGATAAGTCATAAAAAAGAGTTCAGTTATAAGAATGCTAGGATAACTAAAAAATTTACAATTCTTCAGTAGCTTAGGAATTCTACGTTCTCCTTCAGTACCCAATGCGTTGTCTTGTAATACTTGCAGTATGTGTGTGTGTCGATAAATAAGTTTTGAAATTCGAGCGTCATGGCTCATGTTAGGACTAACAAAATAGGTTCATGAGTTCTTCTAGCAATTACAAGACTGATAGATGTGTCACAACGGCTTGTCTAGGAAAAGGGGGTC
>NW_020652988.1:0-556 GCF_003573695.1 Papaver somniferum | reverse complement strand
CCAATGCCGGAGACCCATATTGCATCATCTGTCACGATGAAGCTTCATTTGAAACGATGAAGCTTCATTTGGGCATGGCCATTGCAAGATGCGGCCTCGAGAGTTGGTGAATGATTTTTCCTCCCCTAATCTAATTTGTAGAAATGCAAATAAGACATATATAGGGAAGGGACGTTGGTTGAGAAGAAAATGCAAGTTTGCCTTGCATTTCCTACGGGAAGCGAATGCCGCGACACTTTGGCATGCATTTATGCGTGCCAAATGCGATTTATCGAATTTATTGGCATCACCGGCTAACAACCACGTGAGTAAGGCCAATGCCGGAGACCCACATTGCATCATCTGTCACGATGAAGCTTCATTTGAAAACGATGAAGCTTCATTTGGGCAGGGCCATTGCAAAATGCAGCTTCGAGAGTTGGTGAATGATTTTTCCTCCCCTAATCTAATTTGTAGAAATGCAAATAAGACATATATAGGGAAGGGACGTTGGTTGGGAAAAGATCACTAGTTGGCGCGGCATCAGTTGGCTCATCTTTTTGCGCCAATTGTGTAA
>NW_020652987.1:0-288 GCF_003573695.1 Papaver somniferum | reverse complement strand
CGTGGGCATGCATAAATGCAGGAAAAGTTAAAATTACGTCGTCCAAAAATTTGAATTGTTTGACCATCAACCTAGACGTCCATAAGTATCGAAAAATTCGAAAGCTTCTTGTCCAAAAATTAGTTTATCGTCTAGAGATGCACATGGGCATGCATGAATGCAGGAAAACTTAAAAATACCCCGTCCAAAAATTTGATCTTGTTTGACCATCACCCTAGACGTCCATAAGTATCGAAAAATTCGAAAGCTTCTTGTCCAAAAATTAGTTTATGGTCTAGACATGCTCAT
>NW_020652985.1:0-902 GCF_003573695.1 Papaver somniferum | reverse complement strand
ATGCCTTAAGAAGCCGTGTTCTTGCTAGCTTTGCCTCCGTCAACACCCTGTGCCTCTAAGTAAAGCCTTTAGCTCATATTTCTCCTCTTTTTTCGCCATATGACTCTAAAACACCTAATAACACTCAAAAGCAAACATAAGATGCATAATTTACAAGAAAACTTGCGAAGAAAGCATAAACAATAGATAAATATCAAGGTGATTTAGACACCTATCAAATTCCCCCATACCTAGACTTTGCTAGTCCTCGAGCAAATCGAACAAAACAGTTCTAATACATACATACAACTCCGTGTCGTCGAGGATACGGTTACTCTTAGCATGAATAACAGGCCTTTAAACCTCTAGGTGTCCCTAATGGACGAGTTATAGTACCCACAAAACCTATTTTTCCAACTTACTAATTCTCCGAAATGATAGCATCCAACGTGCTAACAAGACATAAAGATTCTGCACACTAGTCATAAGAAGTTAGACACATAAATGAACACAATCTCATCCTTAAAGTTGAGCGAGAAATAACCATCCCTTATCGAAAGAAATTCGGGTTCAGAGTGATCGAAAGTCTCGACTCTGCCTCACAAGAAAGGGTTTTATGAAGTTGCTCTCAATAATAAATAGCTTTTTATGGGTCACACATGTGTCCAGGTAGGAATGAAGAGAGAATCCCGCGACACTTTGAATGGTAGGAAGGTAAAAACCCTCCGAATTGTTTTTGAAAACCCACATCTTTTATTCATTTTGAAAACTAAATGTCTGACGATCTCTACGAAAGGAAATCAACCACTTAATGAAGGTGGGAATATGCTTACTTACCTCGTTATCCGTTCGGCGTGCAGTTAGCACCACTCTCACAGCATCCATAGAAACGTCTTCGGTCTTCAATCCTTGTCTTCATCTTC
>NW_020652984.1:0-433 GCF_003573695.1 Papaver somniferum | reverse complement strand
TAAGCCCATTAACTAAGTCTTGTGAACGTCTACAACTTTGTAGAAAAAACCAAAGTCAAATTCGGACCACAAGAGGTCCAAAACATCTAATTAAGGAAACTGCCCTAAGCTCAAGTCCACCAAAATCAACTAACGGTCGAACTAACGGTCAAGGATCAACTAACAATTAACGTCCAAGTCAAGTCAAGGTCCTGGTCAAATGGTCCACTGAGTCGAAACGGGTCAAGGGTCCAACTCAGGTCAAGTCAGGAAAAACAGTGAGTCGACTCAGTCCAGAAGATTAATCCAGGTTATACAAACCAAGGCCCTTCCACAGGCCAGAAGCTGAACTACATCATAATGGTGACTCAACACACTAACTAAGCTCAAACTGAGCAACTATTCCTCCCTACCATAATCTCATTTCCAATTCTACTTCTTTAACATTTCAATT
>NW_020652983.1:0-691 GCF_003573695.1 Papaver somniferum | reverse complement strand
GGTGACATTTGGAGATGGGAGTTGTTGCTACGTACGCAAGAAGGGGACGATCAAACTTCCCGGCGTACCTGAAATCCATGATGTAGTATACATAAAAGGTATGACTGCAAATCTTCTTTCTATTAGTCAAATTTGTGACAAAGGCCAAAGAGTTGTCCTCAATGCAAATGGATGTGACATCGTAGACAAAACTGGGAAAGTAATTTTTCAGGGAACTCGTAGTAAAAACAATTGTTATCTTCTGGATACTCAGTTCAGCAATTGTTGCAATTTGACTAAGGTGGAATCTACACATCTTTGGCATGAGCGTTTTGGTCACATCAATTATCGTCTTCTAACTAAGATTATAAATAAAGAACTTGTTAGAGGCGTTCCCAAAATCAATGCAAAGATTGATGGTGTATGTGGTGCCTGTCAAAAGGGTAAACAAACGAAAGTTCACCATAAATCATCTCGATATATTCTCACTAAAGGTCCACTTGATTTAATTCATATGGATCTCTTCGGACCAATTCAACAACCCACGGTTTCTGGTAAGAAGTATGCTTTAGTTATGGTAGATGATTACACCAGATTCACTTGGGTTGCATTTCTATCTCATAAGAGTGAAACTCTTGATGAATTCAAGATTATTGTTAAAAGAATCCAGAACAAACAAGGTCGCAAGCTAAAGAAAATTAGAATCGACCGT
>NW_020652982.1:0-687 GCF_003573695.1 Papaver somniferum | reverse complement strand
GGTTTGGTTAAGGTCTCGACGAATATCTACGTGGAATCTTACCCGCAGACGGTAGGATTCAACATTCATATGAAGGAATGTTATCTATATTGGTCCAGTTTTCGATCTCGGAGCCACTTTCTTTCTCGAAATTGATGAAATTTAGAATTGGTTAAGGTCTCGGCGAATATCTACATGGAATCTTACCCGCAGACTGTTGGATTCATCGTTCACACAAAAGAATCTTATCTATATTGGTCCTGTTTTCGATCTCGGAGCCCCTTTCTTTCTCGAAGTTGATGAAATCTATGCTTTGGTTAAGGTCTCAGCGAATATCTACATGGAATCTTACCCGCATACTGTTGGATTAATTGTTCATACGAAGGAATCTTATCTATATTGGTCCAGTTTTCGATCTCAGAGCAACTTTCTTTCTCGAAGTTGATGAAATTTAAGGTTTGGTTAAGGTCTCAGCGAATATCTACATGGAATCTTACCCGCAGAGTATTGGATTCATCGTTCTTACGAAGGAATCTTATTTATATTGGTCGATATTTCGATCTCGGAGCCACTTTCTCGAAGTTGATGAAATTCAGGGTTTGGTTAAGGTCTCGGCGAATATCTACATGGAATCTTACCCGCAGACTGTTGGATTCATCGTTCATACGAAGGAATCTTATCTATATTGGTCCAGTTTTCGATCTCGGA
>NW_020652981.1:0-444 GCF_003573695.1 Papaver somniferum | reverse complement strand
TTGCCTCTCATTTTTCCATTAAGGATCTAGGTCGCTTACAATATTTATTAGGAATTGAAGTCTCTCGATCTCCTAAAGGTATTTTTCTCTGTCAAAGAAAATATGTCCTAGATATTCTAAAGGACTCAGGGCTCACTAGAGCTCGTGTTTCATCTTTTCCCATGGACACGCATATTAAATTGCTCCCTACATATGGAAAAGATTTAACTGATCCGAGATCTTTTCGTCGTCTAATTGGTCGCCTTTTATATCTCACTGTCACTCGTCCTGATATTACATACGCGATAAATTACTTAAGTCAATTTATGCAGCATCCACGTACAACTCATCTTGATGCTGCTCACCATGTCCTTCGTTATCTCAAAGGTACAATTGGACATGGTATTTTTCTGTCTTCTTCCAGTGTACTCTCATTACATGGATACACTGATTCGGATTGGGCAG
>NW_020652980.1:0-274 GCF_003573695.1 Papaver somniferum | reverse complement strand
AGCTCTAAAGCTGACTAAAGAAAAGGGGAGACACATCCGCAACACTACTAGATAAAGAGATATCCGCTACACAGCTAGATAAACATTGTAAGATGCGTCCGCTGATTTACAGCTGGATAAGATTAGGAGAGAGATAAAGATGGGAGGGACATCTGCTACACGGCTGGACTAATTACGTGTGATGAGTTAAACCAGTGCTAGAAAGATCTTGTGCCAGATTGAAAGCGGACTAACAAAGCAACCAAATGTATCTTTCTTCGACTCTCTCATAGTG
>NW_020652979.1:0-517 GCF_003573695.1 Papaver somniferum | reverse complement strand
ACAATAATACTACGGTGATATGTATCACTCCCCCTTAGTCAATACTCCATCTCGATCATGGAAACCACTCCCCCTTACACAATGATCCGAAAACCATATGTATTTGTAGTGTGAACTACATTATTTCTCCCCCTTTTTGTCAATAAAATTGGCAAAGGTAAAAGAACGAGATCATAATGAAATTTCCACAAGAGACATTTCATAGACTAAAAGAAAAATACATACCAACTTAATTTAGATGCAATTATAAAGCCGAAGCTAAGTGCATTAATCAAGGAGTTTTAAGATACAAGATAACCCCTATAAAATTCTACAGTCGCACACCCCGCAAGATATTACCATTAAGCACAAGTTCAAAAGAACTCTCCACCATTTGATGTCATTCCCGAAAGAACAACAAGAGCGACCTTACTCCAGAGATAAGGATTTATAAATTGGATTTTAGAAAACCCACAAGGAGATATGATTTAAGAACCAATCATTGAAAGTCTCTCATGAGATCATGTTACTAAAAAAA
>NW_020652978.1:0-371 GCF_003573695.1 Papaver somniferum | reverse complement strand
ACAAGTTCACTTCTCGAAGTTGACGAATTCGTGCGTGTTTAGGGTTTATGAGAATATTCTCATGGAATCTTACCCGTAAACTGCTAAAGATCCATCGTTCTCGGGAAGTTTGAGTCTCGTAGTAGTTATCTCATGGCCAGTTTTCGATCTCGGAACAAGTTCACTTCTCGAAGTTGAAGAATTCGTGCATGTTTAGGGTTTATGAGAATATTCTCATGGAATCTTATCAATAAACTGCTAAAGATCCATCGTTCATGCGAAGTTGCAGTCATATAGTAGTTATCTCTTGGCCAGTTTTCGATCTCGGAAAAAGTTCACTTCTCGAAGTTGACGAATTCGTGCGTGTTTAGGGTTTATGAGAATATTCTCAT
>NW_020652977.1:0-434 GCF_003573695.1 Papaver somniferum | reverse complement strand
GGGGGGGGGGGGGGGGGGGTGAGGAGAGCCAGAGAAGAAGAAATTCGAGTTTTCACAAACTCGGTTTCTGCTGCTGCTGCTGATGATGAACATGAAGAACACGAAGAACGGACCTGCACCAGCAGTCGTTTTTCTACAGTAATAACGACTCACACTTGTGTGTCGTACATGAGGCAGATTTATTTGCTACAGCGTTTGCGACACAGCTGAAGCAGTCTTATTTTGTCACTGAGGGTCGTAGTTCTCTGGTTTGTAACAAATATAATTGTTACAAACCCGGTTTTATTGTATTTCTCATATTCTCATCATTTGTAAACCATTTTTGAGCATCAATGAAATTCTTTGAGAGGTTTTCCAACATGATGAGCGGCTAATTCTCTCGTAACCAAGGAAATGGATGAAGCTATTCACACATGAACAATGGGTAATTATTT
>NW_020652976.1:0-915 GCF_003573695.1 Papaver somniferum | reverse complement strand
TAGATTCACCAAGGTCGGATCCCACGAGCTCTCTTGCATTACCTAATACCAGGACCAACGATATTCCTTAAGAGTATGAATGCTAATGTCTTGAATCATTCAGGAAAACCCCTAAATGCAACTCATGAAGAACAATCTCTAAATGCAACTCACGGCAAATTGAGTGTGATTATACTCATATATGAAATACTGGAATTTAGAATGTTATCAACTTACCAAATCCATCAGAAAAAAGTGTGAAAAACACTGAGATGGTTTAACAACGGAATATTGGTTGAGAGGAAACAACAAAATTATTATAATTATGAAACTTGAAATAATCCATCCATTGAAGCACTGACTGAATCAGTTCTAGATTGCAATTCAGATTACTGATTTGCAATTAGGAAAAGATTCATTTGGTAGTCGATTTAATATGTCTAATACAATATCCTTGTAATTGAAAAAGTTAGTAGAAATAATTATTCATATGATAGTTCATATGTGCGTAGATATTCTCATTCTCATCCCCATACCTATACATATAAGATACCTGGAGATTTTATGAAATTCGCTTATTTTTCAGTTTATTGTAAATTATAATGAAATTTAAAATAGTGGAAATCACTATGCTCCATTAGCACGTGAATGCACTACTATCCATTGCTCTATTGCCTATTCAGTTACTTGGACAACTGTAGCAACCAACAACTTAATCAGTTGTGGAACTCCAAGGATGGATAATCTCATTCTCTCTCAATCGTCTAGAGTGAATAAACTTGGAATTAATTATATATGACAAATTAAGTCGATTACCAACTGAATCGGTTCTTGATTGTAAATCAATTTACCGACTGATTAACAATCAGTAACTAATTCATGTGATAATCGACTTAATTTATCTATTATAATCTCTTATGGTAGAATGTTGAAATC
>NW_020652975.1:0-1039 GCF_003573695.1 Papaver somniferum | reverse complement strand
GCGTAATGCAAAACTTGCCAAACCTGTCTACCCCTACCACGCAGCACATTAGTGGTCCACGCTTCAAACAATTGCAATAACGTGCTTGGGAAAGGCCAAGCAATTCTGAAGGCCGCAATGAAATACTTCCAAATATCAAAAGCATATGTGCAATGAAGGAACATGTGATTTGCATATTCCCTTACGTTTTTACAAAGAACGCATTGATCACTTTCTAATTGAACACCAGGATGTCTCAACATATCTCTAGTGGGGAGAGAATCATGAAAGGAAGCCCATAAGATGAAACTAACCTTGTTAGGAATGTTGGATTTCCAAAGGAATTGATTGAAGCTGCACTCCTCCAAGTCACCTATAAGATTCTTATAACAATTCAAAGAACTGAAGTTTTCCATAATCTCCATTGTGTCATCCTCGTCCAGGCACCTGATGCAAGTCCCGCTTAAGTAAATCGCATTCAAGTTGCTTATTCATGTTCAAATGTCTCACAAAATCGCAAACCAACTCTCCATTCACAATCATGTACGAAATTGAAGCGTTTTTCAGCCTTGCTTCTTTGAAAACAACCGGAAAAAGATCTTGAAGTGTACCCCTATCTAACCATTGATCCTTCCAAAAACGAATGCCCTTCTCATTCCTTACCTTGAAAGACATTATATTTTGTATTAGAGGTACCATATTAGTGACATTCTTCCAAAGACTCCTTCCTTGACAAGAATTATCCGTATCGGGAATTAGAAGATTATTATTATAAGAAAATTTTTCATTCACAATTCTCCTCCATAAACTATTCTTGTTTTTCGAAAATCTCCAAATCCACTTAATTAACAAAGAATGATTTGTTTTCCTCAGATTCATCACGCCTAACCCCCCATTCTCCTTCGGGATGCAAATTTTCTTCCAAGAGACCCAAACCATTTTCCTTCTACCTTCCACAGCTCCCCACATGAAATTGCGCATGATCTTAATCATTTTCTTTTCCACACTCACCGGAAGATAAAAAAGCGAGAGATAATAAATAGGTAGACTTTCCAGAGAG
>NW_020652974.1:0-1167 GCF_003573695.1 Papaver somniferum | reverse complement strand
AACTCATCCCGTACACATATTATTTCGTTAATCCATAAATAATTCATACAAACCAATATAAATCAACTTGCAAAATTATTCACCTCGACCGGAAGAAATTGAATCAACATACACATTATAAGCACCGCAATTGTACCGTAATTTTGTAAGCCTAAACCATTGATACTATACAAAAGCAAAATACCAAAGGTTTTTTTTAACCGGAACCAATTGAATCACACACACATCAATTGTACCGAAATTTTGTAAGTCTAAACCATTGAAACTATACAAAAGCAAGATAACAATAGTTTTTCTTAACAGGAACCAACTGAAACACACATCCACACACACATCATGGAATAAATATCAATTGAACCTAAATTTCGTTAAGCAAAAGCAACAAATATATATAATATAAACTCAGGATTTTCTTAAACGGGAAAACAATTAACTAACAAGATTGTTACCTCAAATTTCGCATCCACTTCTCCAATATGATAGCATCTTCGTCCAGGGAGAATTGATATCGAAATATCACCACATTGTCATCCTTATGCGTAAACAAAAGAATAAAAACATACCTCAACCTTTACCATAGAAAGGTTGAAAACCGGTTTTAACTATTGCAGGCAAAAGTTGAAAACCGTCGAAACACATATGCTTTTATGCTAAACCAAAACCGATTCAACATATTGTGACTTTTTCACATATTGTTTCTATCAGAACCCCTCGTAATCCTTTGATAAAGCCTACCTACTAGGGCTAGAACTTAATCCCGCTAAATCAAAAAGTCACCCAAACCATGAGGGTTCACAACATATGAGATCGAATATTAAAGTAGTAAAACTGAAAACATACATCTCATAAACATACATAGCAATAAGGTAAAAGCAATTAAGCACAGGCTATGTAAACCAAAAACTATCACAAGAAAATTACCTAAATCAAATAATTTTATTCATAATAGTTTTATTTATAATAGACCAATACAATCAATGAAAGAAATCACAAATTGATGTCTATTGTTCCTTCTCATTTGTGAAACTCTGAAGTTGACTTTTTAGAGTTTCCTTCCAAAGCCGAAACCGGATCAGCAGATCTTACCGGATTCCAATCATCTTCTATAATCACAAGTCTGGATTCAAGACTCATAACACTGTCATTGACTTCTTTAACTTCCTTCCT
>NW_020652973.1:0-434 GCF_003573695.1 Papaver somniferum | reverse complement strand
TCCAGATGAACTGAAGATGAAATTTATCAGATTTGAACATTCCAGGTTCGAAGATTACTATAGTTAGATCAGAATTTCTTATCCGGATGAACTGAAAAAGAAATTTATCAGATTTGAACATCCCAAGTTCGAACATTACTTGAGTTAGAAATGAGTTTATCATCCGGATGAACTGAAAATGAAAATTTATCAAATTTGAACATCCCAGGTTCTAAGATCACTTGAGTTACACCTGAGTTTTTCATCTGGATTAACTGAAGATGAAATTTATCAGATTTGAACATCCCAGTTCGAAGATTACTAGATTTAAACCTGAGTTTCTCATCCGGATGAAATGAAGATGAAATTTATCAGATTTGAACATCCCAGTTTCGAAGATTACTTGAGTTAGACCTGAGTTTCTCATCCGTATGAACTGAAGATGAAATTTATCA
>NW_020652972.1:0-374 GCF_003573695.1 Papaver somniferum | reverse complement strand
AGAACTGAACATCACAGGTTCAAAGATTACTAAAGTTAGACCTGAATTTCTCGTCCGGATGAACTAAAGACGAAATATATCAGATTCGAACTTGACAGGTTCAAAGATTACTAGAGTTAGACCTGAGTTTCTTGTTCGGATGAACTAGAGACGAAATATATCAGATTCAAACATCACAGGTTCAAAGATTACTAGAGTTAGACCTGAATTTCTCGTTCGGGTGAACTGAAGACAAAATATACCATAATTGAACATCACAGGTTCAAAGATTACTAGAGTTAAACCTGAGTTTCTCGTTCGCATGAATTGAAGACTATATATATCAGAATTGACACAGGTTCAAACATTACTAGAGTTACACTTGAGTTTCTCAT
>NW_020652971.1:0-403 GCF_003573695.1 Papaver somniferum | reverse complement strand
TTAAGATCAGTTTCACTAATAAAAGTCATACCAATACAAAAGTCAGGCCTTTGTGAATAGTTTTACCAAGAACATAAACAAGTCATGAGCGGTTATACTAATCACACATATTGGTAGTTCAAAACATATGCAATGAATAACAATACAAAGAATGCCTGGTGATTTCTCTTTCGATTCACAAAACAAGTTCATGAATTTACTTCCTTAAAACAAATGTAAAACATTGTTTCCTAGGATGAAATCTTCAACCCATACATAATCACAATAGCATTCAAACGATTATGTCGATGTCTTATCTACAAAGTTTAATGGTTAGGCAATAAACCTCGTATTGTATTCCTTAATACTATGTCTAACTAGAGTATAATCATTCATGCTTCGCAGTTTTGTTTTCAATATGCAC
>NW_020652970.1:399274-404640 GCF_003573695.1 Papaver somniferum | reverse complement strand
TTCCCAACTCAGCCAAACCCCACGAGTTGTCTGCTTCCGTTTTGGATCAAAATACCCTCCTAGTTTAGTTAGTGTTAGAGAATATGAGATTTTAGTTTTTGTTTCCTAGTGAAATAATGTTTTTTGTTTACAACTTTAGTTTAGTTTGTTATTTCTTGTAAGCCAGCCTAAGGTTATATCTCTTGTAAGACAAGTTATATAATCAATATATATATATATATATATATATATATATATATATATATATATATATAAACAAAACTTTACCTATGGTTTTATCACTTTGAGAAACCTATCAAAACTCAAAACCTGTCTTGGTATCAGAAAAGTCGATTCTTATACGAGCTATATGGTTTTATTTTATCTTCTTAATATTCTATGATTTTTTCTTCAGCTATTTTGTCTATATCTTCCTCAATGACCTTCTCTGCAATATTTTTTGTCTATGTAGATTAAGCACCTTTTGAACGTCTCCATGGTGTTATTTCAGAAAACCTAATGGGTGATAACTATTTTTTTATGGAAATCTCAGTTCACGTCTTATTAACAAGGCTATGTGAAAAAGCGGGGGTACAACAACCACACCCAATATTTCGCTTAGGAATCTGTATGGACAAACTCCGATATACTTTCTAGAGAATCAACTAGACAGTCAGACTCAATCTAAAGAAAAGTATATCAAAGAGTTCATATCTCAATATCTCTATTTGATATATACTCAAGCAAATAGAAATCTGCGAGTCTTAATCAAATACTAGAGATATAACTTGGATGGTACCAAAGACCAATATCCAATGTCAATCAATTTAAATCAACAACCAAAAGGTCGGATATTCTAATTGATTGAACAACGCACAACCTGTGATATTTCAATTATATAACAAAATATAATGCGGAAAAGAAATAACACAAACACTAGAATTTTGTTAACGAGGAAACCGCAAATGCAGAAAACCCCCGGGACCTAGTCCAGATTGAACACACACTGTATTAAGCCGCTACAGACACTAACCTACTTCAAACTAACTTCAGTCTGGACTGTACTTGAACCCAAATCAATCTCACACTAATCCAAGGTACATTTATGCTCATACGTCTCCGATCTCAGCAGGTTACTACGCGCTTGATTCCCTTAGTTGATCTCACCCACAACTAAGAGTTGCTACGACCCAAAGTTAAAGACTTTTATAAACAAATTTGTATCACACATAAAGTCTACGGTAATAGATAAATCCGTCTCCCACGAATATACCTCCGAGTTTTGTTTTATCTTTTGATAAATCAAGGTGAACATGAACCAATTGATAACCCGGACTTATATTCCCGAAGAACAACTTAGTATTATCAATCACCTCACAATAATCTTAATCGACGCGGCGAAAGAAGATATTGTGGAATCACAAACGATGAGACGAAGAAGTTTGTGATTACTTTTTATCTTGCCTATCGGAGATATAAATCTCTAACCAATCCTTGCGATTGTACTCGTACGATAGAAACAACAAGATCAGATCACACAACTACGAGAAAGTAGTATCGTTCTGGATTCACAATCGCAATGAATTCTTTAAGTCGTTAACCTGGTTTAGAGAAGAAACCAAAGTTTAAATGAGAATCGACTATAGATTACACAACTAGTATCACACGTAAGGTGTGGGGATTTGGTTTCCTAGTTGCTAGAGTTCTCCCTTATATAGTCTTTCAAATCTGGGTTTGCAATCAATGTTAGCTTGGTAACAAAGCATTCAATATTCACCGTTAGATGAAAACCTGATTAGATTCAAGCTAATATTTCTCAACCGTTAGATCGAAAACTTAGCTTGTTACACACAAATAAAATGCACGTTTCTAGGCTTGTGTAACCGTACCCAAACATGTACATTTGTTGGTTCAGCAATAGTTAACCAAATGGTTAGCCATATGAGCAATTTCATATCAACCATAGACTTCTTCACCACAACTAGTTCAAATGATTCAAATAAACTAGTTAGAGAGTTTTTCAATTGCTTAGATCTTATGTAACTACACAAGACACAATTGAAGCAAAAAAGATTTGATTCACTCGAATCAGTTCATGAACTTTATAGCCACGGTTTGCAAAAGCATTCCTTAGTTCATATAAACATGAATTCAAGAACAATCGTCTTTAGATATAACCAACTCAAGTTCGCGAACTGGGTTCGAGACCTTAGCTATAGTAGACTAGAAATCAAGACTTATAGTTTTGATCACTAACATTGACAAACATGCTTGAGATATCAACGCATGCGAGTTCAACCGAGCAATGCTCTAACAATCTCCCCCTTTGTCAATTTTAGTGGAAAAACTATCAATACATATGGAATACAAAAAATAAATAAATTAACCTTTGTATCTCCTATTCCACATGTCTAATCTTCAACATTACTCGAAATCTTCGTCACTTCCAAGTACTCTAATGATACCAAAGGTTGTAAGTTCAGCATCATCGTTGTTGAAAATACGTAGCTATAACAATGAGAAAACATAATTCTCGACCATTGTTATACAGTGTCATAATATCATTATACAACGTCAAAGTTCAATTGTATCACAACTTCAACAACAATACTGTGGTGATATGTATTACTCCCCCTTAGTCAATACTCCATCTCACATGGAAACCGATCCCCCTTACATAATGATCTGAAAACCATATGTATTTGTAGTGTGAACTACATATTAATTCTCCCCCTTTTTATCAATAAAATTGGCAAAGGTACAAGAACGGGATCCTAAGAAAATTTTCGAAAGAGACATTTCATGACCAAAAGAAAGCACATATCATCTTATTTAGATGCAATCATAAAGCCGAAGCTAAATGTATTCATCAAGGAGTTTAAGATACAAGATAACCCCTATAATCACCACAAAGATTTGACAACTAAGCACAAGTTCACTTAAGAACTCTCCCCCATAATATGTCATTCCCGAAAGAACAACAAGAGCGACCTTAATTTCGAAAGAAAAGAAGGATTTCTTTGGACATAACAAATCTTATACAAGTATAAATTTGAATCCAAAATACTCAATTAAATTAACCACAAGAGAACCCGTGATTAATTTAATCGTAAATGCTCAACATAAATGAACTGATGGAGACTCAAAAAATACTCAATTAGATTGATCACAAGAGATACCATAATTAATCTAATTGGAATACACAATCAAACTAATTACAAAAAGTAATCAATTTAATTGATCATGCTCGACATAAGAAACTTACGGAGCAACAACTAAATAACCAAACAAGATGATTAATTTAGTTGAATAAGCTCGACATAAAGTACCTCACGGAGCAGCAACTAAGCCAAAACAATAACTCAGTCGATAGAGCTCAACATAAGACACCTTATGGAACAACACAGTATATACACAAAATCGTGGATCGGAGATTGACCTAATACCGTGGAATAAGCAAGGACTCATTCTATTTTCCGTCACCATTTGCACAATGACATACAATAGACACAATCCTTGAAAAAAATATTTTAACCTATCTTCCATTAATAATTGACATAATAGGCTTAACTTTTGTATTGTCAAAAGTCCATTCATTCTTTTATCAATACATGCATATCGATTTACGAAAGACTTTACTTTTGACAAGATATGGGACAATCACTGTTCACGGAAGCAAACACACATATCCCATAACAAATTGCAGTAAATCCATAAAGATTAATACTGCAATAATCATCTCCCAAGCAATTTTATAATTTAAACCAATAAATCTAAAAACATGAAGAGGAAAACGTTGGACATAGCTATGTGTAATCACAATAATGGCTATTCCAAGCTCTAGTTATTCTTCTAAACAAAACAAGAAAAAATAGAAGATTTACTAGGCATTGTAGAGCTTTCTCATAGCATCTACTGAGAATTCCTTCTCATTATTGAAAAAACCATTGATTATGGGATCGTTCAATTTCTCAAAATCTTCAGGATATCAGTCAACTCACTAAGTTCTCTTTCTAGCCCACGCAAGGTGTTCTTGGTTAGAGACAACATTTGTTCATAATGATCCATCTCTTCTAAAGACGAAACAATTGAGAATTTAAGTTGTTTTTTTGTTGGTGAAATCTTTCACCAAACCCCTTATCCTCAAGTTGATAAAAAGACAAGAGACGGTCAGAGGAAGAACCTTCTCCGCTATTTGTAGTATTTACTTTCTTCACCCTTGAGGAAGAGATTCCTTTACACATATACACATTAACTTCTTCGACTGCATCCCTGCTTATGGTGCCTCTAGTTATATGAGCATGAAACTGTATGTTTTAGGAAAAAAGAAGTCTACAAATAAATTTGTAGATAGACTTATGAATGACCAAACCCTAGAAGAGCAAATCTTATGTAGTTTAATGATCAAATATCTATATTGTTAGGAGAATATTTTCTTAACAAACATAAATACAATACTTGAACCACAAAGATGCAAAATCTCATTTTCTCAACTTAAAGATGAGGATGCGAATGTCTCTGGAACTAGACAGTGACGTTCTGAGACAAACGCTCTCCTTGTTTCTCACATAGTGATTTACAAAGGTTTGTTGTTGTTTATGGGTGAAAATTGTTTTTGCCGATTTTAGTAATTTCGGTGGGTGGGTGAGAAACAAATCTAAACCCTAAACAAATGTACTGTACGGGAGTACTTTAGATTCAAGAGATCAATCTGTACAAATCTGGCCTAAACCAAGAAATGGTCGTTCCAGACTTGCTTCGGTCACAAAGTGGAGGAGAAGGGTTGGTTTAGGGAGGGGAGCGAAGAAAGTGTTGAGACCAGAACAATTATGGAAGAGTAATGTTCGACTTATATCAAAAGATGAAAGCTTGGGAAGCTTGCAAGAGTTGAAAGATTTTGGGAAAGCTAGCAAAGTTATTTTTCTGAGTATTGTAGTTTCTCCGTGACCAAACTTGATGTCTGGTAGAAATAGGTAAGACCTATTTATACAAGTCGAAGTGAAACGTACCAGCGCCACTTTTGGCATGTGCGCGGCATTGGCCCTAGGTTGCATGGTTTGGCAAGCTAGGCTACCAGCGCCACTTTTGGAATGTGCTAATGGCATGTGGCGACATTGGCCCTAGGTTGCATGGTTTGGCAAGCTCGGCTACCAACGCCACTTTTGGCATGTGCCAATGACATGTGGCAGAATTGGCCCTAGGTTGCATGGTTTGGCAAGCTAGGCTACCAGCGCCACTTTTGGCATGTGCCAATGGCATGTGGGGCATTGGCCCTAAGTTGCACGGTTTGGCAAGCTAGGCTGCAAGCGCCACTTTTGGCATGTGCCAATGGCATGTGGAGGCATTGTCCCTAGGTTGCACGATTTGGCAAGCTAGGCTTCAAGCGC